>NC_056728.1:1273001552-1273091552 GCF_019279795.1 Protopterus annectens
CTATGGGACCTGAGAATATCCCTGGCTGTGTTCTACATCAACTACAGAGTGACTTAGCACCTTACCTGTGTGCCCTGTTAAAGCACAGCCTCACCTCAGGCTTTGTCCCTACTGAATTGTGCACTGCTACAGTCACCCCTCCCCACAAGCGAGGTATAACTACAGACCCTGGGAAATACAGCCCCAACTGCCTAACAAGTCTGTTATGTGAAGCTGTGGAATGCATCGTCATGCACCTAATAAACATGGATATTGGAATGTGCAGACTCAGGATCCCACACAGTTTACATTTGTGAAGGGTAGGTCATACCTGCTCATTCAACCTGGTCATCCTCTTGCCGTCAGTCACCTAAGCTGTGTATGAAGGCAAGGTGACACCTACAGCCTACACTGATCTTGCCAAAGCCTTTCATAACATTCCCTACTCACTAAGCTCGGCATCAACCCCTATATCACTAGGTGGGAAAAAAGGCACAAACACAGGAGTAGATTGGACATACTACTGTCATACATTCAGACAGTTGCAGATGTCACTGAGTTTGTTGTAACATCCTTGATGAGGAATATGATGCCAGTAATACCAATAGATGCGAGTAATTACTGACTGCATTCCCCAGAGTCCACAGCTGATATACCAAGGAAACCAACTGTGTGGTGAGCACACAAAACATGACAGGCAGACATGTGGCCAGTCTGTGGACAGTGTGCCAGTGGAGAGATATGTCAGAGACATATCACTGTGAGTTGTGACATCACACAGTAAATGCATGTCCATACAAACCCTGTCAAGCTATCAATCCACCATGTGTATAAGAACACTGATGACACAGAATCTGTTCACAAATCTGGGGATATGTCCCCCATGTTGGTTGGCTGTCTCCACATGTCCTGTGATGTATTGCCACCCACTGTATGTGAATATGTAGGCCACCACCTCTGTAATGTCCCTCACACAGGCAAGGAAATGGGGCAAGGCACACATTAAGGAATGTCCGATATGTCAGAACTAGCAACAATGTCCAGGCCCACAGCACAATACGATGTGGGCACGTACATAGTGGTATGGTTGAAGCAATACCTGACATCTGCACATCTGTACAGAGAACAGGCAGAAAGTAGATAGCCAACAGGTTATGCATTAGGATGAATGCATTGAAAAATTCACGTCTGAAACTGAAAGGCATGCCATTACTACATGACAGCAGTCCCCCATGACATGTCCAAAGAACACAGTAGTCTATAGTTAATATCAATATATCAGATCAATATCCAGTAGGAGATGCATATAAACATACAGCTCAAAGATGTAGAACAAGATACTCAGTACTCAGAGTCTAGCTTTGCATGCAGGGGTTTATGGTTCCAGTACTACAATCTTCAATCTACTCTTAATTGAAAAAGCACTGTTAAAAATATTAACTTAATGATACCATATGTGTTAAACTATTTCTATCAACCAGTGCACTGTAGCTGGTGTAACATGCAAGTGTGACTGCATATAACTTGGGATACTACCCATGTATGAAACAAATCCAAAGAGAAAAGATTGTGGTACTACCCATGTATAGCCAGGTGTCCCATACAGTATACTTACACCCCTTGCTACTGTAATGACAGCACATAGAAGCATTTTATGTACAGGGAATTACATTTAATCAAGATTAAAATTAATTAAATTTTATCAGTCTGGAATGTGATCAGTGGTTACTAAGGGTAGGCTATGCTTAGCAGGAGTAACCATTCCTTAAATGTAAATGCTAAGCAGATTTGTGCACTGGTAAACAAAGCCGACACAGTGTAAGTGCTTATACGTTTAACTGTACATTAGCACCGCTTACTGTTGGGCAAACCCGCACAAACCCACTTAAAGCTGCTCAAAACTGCCTTAATCACTGTGTATCCAACAGTCTTTGTTCTGCCTAGCAACAAAAGAAACAGCCCTTGAACCCATGACCCTCTAGACTATAGTCACAGCACTTAACCACTAAGCCATTGAGCTATAAAAATGTTTGTTGCTTTTTCAAATATATCATTCAGTACATATACCGAATAGTAGTGAACAACTGCTTTGACTACTACAATTGTTTACATCTTGTTAGTGAAAATACTGTTGAATCAGTCATGTTTTTATATCTAAATATACACATATCAGATAAATATGGTGGGATACATCTGAGAAGGTATATACAACACTCATGTTTACACATAACAAGGATATGGATATATATATATATATATATATATATATATATATACATATGTAGATGTATATATACATGTACATACACACACACATATATATATATATATATATATATATATATATATATATATATATATATATATATATATATATGGGATCCGTGCAGATGTTCGAAGTTTCAATACTTTGAACCCACTTCACTGAGTCCACTTGTTCAAAGTAGTGAAACTTCAAAGATTGTTTTGGCAGTCACACAGTGCGGAATGGAAATATTCCCTTTTCCCCCCTGTAGTGCGATCTTGAGTTGGTATTTTTAAGTAGGGGTGTGTGGAGAGCACAACCCCCCACATGGGGGGGTGCAGGCAAAAACATGTTTTAGTGTCTTTTTTTTTTTTTTTGGGTCACCCGGGAACTTGACTTCAGTGAAAGTGCACTTTCGTTGAAGTGAACTTTTGCTGAAGTGTGGGTCTCCTGCTCGATTTTGAAGAAGTGTTCTTTCGATGTAGAGCAGTAGACCCATATATATATATATATATATATATATATATATATATATATATATATATATATATGTATATATAAAAAACATAAGCCCATAACATGTAATGGAGTCATGCCTCAGCACTATAACTCTCAGCCTCTTAGTGCAAGGGAATGTAATGTAGGTATTGCAGTTATAAATGTAGAATGTTGCTACAGTAACAGGGGTTGTGTCAACATACATGTGAAGGAAGGCTCTTCTGAAACTGACATGTATACCATCAGTTACTGACAGACATCATAAAATCATCGTAGTGAAGTACCATACAAATCTCAGTAATGATCCTGTGGAATACAACAAAAATATGAGCAATAAACATGGTCAGTCGAGAGATATACACAGAACTCCTTAGTGTAAGAAATGTGGACCAAGTCTGACAAAGGGGATGTTTAAAGCCACGAAAATAGGAATATATTACAAATACTGGAGTAGATAAGCTCACACAGTTGATGCATTCACACCCTCCTGTCTGTCCTAACACATATTAACTAGAGTAGCAGAGGTCCCAAACCCACATACTACCCACTAGTTAGTGATATACATCTTGACAGCATCCCACTGCTTTGTCAGAAATACACAACACGTACGGTGGTCAGACAAAAGTACATCTGACAAATATCTGGACATAACATCACACTAGGGTGAATACACTGAGCTGCTAGGCATGTCACCAAGCACTGTCTAAACTACATGCAGACTGCCACTACACTAACCCAATTTACCTATGGAGGAATACGCATGTACTTGCAAATATAGCAGGCACTACAGGCATGTAACAGCATGGAGTAACAGACACCAGTGTGAAAGTGCATACCCACAACCAATCTGAACACAGTCACAGTCACATTATGGTAAGCCTAATTAATAGTACAGTATATGTACTGTGTAAACAAAACCCATCGCCATATTTGCCAGTCACATACTAGCCCTACATATGCTGGCCCAATTCACAGTGTAGTCTGATGCCTGACTGTGGTATGGAACATGTCGCAGTCTGGCCCTACAGATAAATAGGCTGATAGGGTATCAGAAACTGGAGCAGCGTGCAACATCAGCTAGAACAGGACCAAGAACACTGACATCTACCCCAGTCTGTACACAGGCCAAATAACATATTCACAATACACTGCTACACAATACTGACAGTCTGTCAATAATCACCATAAGTACACAGCCCTGACTTCTGCACAGACTACAACAGAATGTCCAGGTTTTGTCCTCAAATATAAGGCCTCCTATACATAACATGTCTGGCAGTTTGATATATTACTGGCTTGATATCAGGAATTATGTTAGTAAATAATGATATACAGTACATATTCACTTCTTACTGGATGACATATGGACAAAGGGTGACAGACTTGGGGGACAGAGGCACAAACACAGGGCCAATATCGACATATTGCTGTGATAAACTGAGAAAATTGCTGGTGTAACAAGGTTTGTTGTGACATATCTCTTCTGAGGGATATGAAGTCAGTAACACACATGGATGTTACCATTTACTGATTGCAATCATCAGAGTATGCTACTGCATTTATAAAGACAGAAAATATGTGAGTAACACATCACATGTAAGACTACAAACTCTGGCCAGTCTGCAGATAGCACTATAGGTGAGAGTTTTCTCAACCACATAACACTGTTATGCCAGACATTAAATTATGCAGAACAACCATATCCACACAAACCCTGTTAAATCAACATTACTTCAAATGTAGAACAGCAATACTTACATTCTGTCCCCATGTCTGGAACATCCCCTTCCAGTTTGTTGGCCTTTCTCCACAGTGTTTGTTGTAAGAGGTATTTCCAACTACCCTCTGTGATGCTGTTTGTCAGACACCCACATGAAGTCCTGCTCACAGTAAATGAAAAGGGTCAACACCCACGTGAAGTGCTTAGTTGTAGGAGTGTGTTTCCATGCAACTGGCTATAGGAATGATATCACAGCTGTTCCACATGCAATTAGCAAGTGGGGGACTCCAATTCTTGCACAGGCCATCAGCTAATCATGAACATTACCTACAAAATTCAAGCTACTGCCTATGCAAAACAGATGTATTTTCCACATTTACCAGAGAGGGAGAGAGAGAGACTGACAGAGAGAGAAAGAAAGAAAGTAAGAAAGAGGGAAAGAGCGTGTGTGTGTGTGTGTGTGTGTGTGTGTGTGTGTGTGTGTGTGTGTGTGTGTGTGTGTGTGTGTGTGTGTATGATCTGTGGGTGGAGAGTGGTCTCTGGGTATTATAATGGTTGCCTATACTGTGCACTAATCCATACTGTCACATAGTCATTGCACATGGCAGTAGACATTTATGGCTGTGGATTGTCTACAACAACCTCTACAGTGTTTGAAAACTGTTGACCTTGTAATGTGAACATTGGGACATATAGGTTCTCAATATAATAATGTAGCAAAACCTGCAGCACAGTGGATCCTGTTGTTACACAATCACACCAACACCCATACAGGATATTGATCACACACACACACACACACACACACACACACACACACACACACACACACACACACTTGCCAGTACTGCGTTTCAAACCCCTACCTAGCTATGTATTGCTATTATAGTGTTACACATTTATTGCAAGCGCCATGGAGCTTGTATGTTGGAAAGCTGTCCAAAGGTATCTATGAAGGTGAATGACATCATCAGCAGTGCTAAAGGAGGGGTAAGGGAAGTGTAGTAAGTGTGAATGTCCACAAAATCAGGTGTCAACAAAGGTACACACACTCTCTCACACAAACACACACACATTATCACTGTTGCCAGGACCAGAATTAGAACCCCTACCTAACTAGTTTGCTATACTATGAGATTACGCAGTTATTGCAAGCACCACAGAGATTATATGTTGGAAAGGTGTCCAAAGGTATCTTTGAAGGTGAGTGACATCAGCAGCAGTGCGAAAGGATGGGTAAGGGAAGTGTAGTAAGTGTGAATGTCCACAAAATCGGGTGTCAACAAAGACATGTACACTCTCTCTCTCATACAAACACACATTATCACTGTTGCCAAGACCAGGATTAGGTTCATAGGTTCATAGGTTTATACTAGGCTATCTGCCCTAAGGCATTTATAAGCCTAGCCCAAAGTTTTATGGCTTACGCCACCCCTTATGTTAAAAAATACTGTGCCCATTAGTTTGTTGTGCCTCTGTCCAGCAGTGACACAGAGATGATTCCCCTACCTAACTAGTTTGATACACTATAGTATTATGCAGTTATCACAAGCACCACAGAGCTTATATGTTGTAGAGCTGTCCATAGGTATCTTTGAAGTTGAGTGACATCAGCAGCAGTGCTAAAGGAGGGGTAAGGGAAGTCTAGTAAGTGTGAATGTCCACAAAATCAGGTGTCAACAAAGACACACTCTCTCTCACACAAGCACACACATTATCACAGTTGCCAGGACCAGGATTCAAACTCCTACCTAACTAGTTTGCTACACTGCAGTATTTCACACTTATCACAAGTGCCACATAGCTTATAGGGTTGAGACTTGGCTAAAGGGTTATTTCAAGATGACTGACATCAGCAGGCATGCTAAAGTAGGGCAATGGGAGATGTAGTGAGTGTGAATGGCCTCAAAATCATTCACCTCCACACACACACACACACACACACACACACACACACACACACACACACACACAGTTTAACAGTTGCGATGTCTGGGATTAGAACTCCTACCTAACTAGTTTGCTACACTACAGTATTACACACTTATCATAAGCGCCATGTAGCTTGTAGGGCTGAAACTTGGTCAAAGGGTTATTTCAAGGTGACTGACATCAGCAGACATGCTAAATTAAGGCAATGGAAGGTGTAGTGAGTGTGAATGGCCTCAAAATCATTCACCTCCACACAAACACACTTTAACAGTTGCCATGTCTGGGATTAGAACTCCTACCTAACTAGCTTGTTGTACTACAGTATTGCACACTTATCGCAAGCACCATGTAGCGTATATGGCTGAGACTAGGCCAAAGGGTTATTTCAAGGCGACTGACATCAGCAGGAGTGCTAACATGGGCAATGGGGAGTGCAGAGTGTGTGTGAATGGGCCATAAATCATTCCTCTGGAAATACACACAGACACACACACACACACACACACACACACACACACACACACACACACACACACACACACACACACACACTCAGTAACACACAACTTTACATTTGACAGGACTGAGTATACAAATGCTACATGAATACTGATTTGTACTATCATGTTACACAGTTATCACAAGCACCACAGACACTATAGGGCTAAGGGCTACCAGAAGGAATATCTACAGTGATTGACATCAGCACATCATGTGATATCGGCCAATTGGATGTGTAGTCAGTGGGACAGGCCTCATAATGGAATTCTCTCTGTCACAGTCTGTCTCTCTCTTCCCCACATCTCTGTGTGTGTATGTTTGACACATTATAGTGTGTTGCCTAACTGTCAACCAATCAGGGACAACTCTCAACAGAATCAGGGACAAAGCCTCAGGGACAATCAGGGGCACTTTTAAAATATTATGTCTATTAACGTGAGACATTAACAGTATTGGAGAATGTGAATTAATGTACATTTCCTGCAGTAAAATAAGTCATCAGCTCTTAATTATTGTCATTATTTATTCTGTATAATTCACTACCTTTTGTTCAGATGACACCAGTGTTACAAGGGATTCAGACGGACAAAGCTAAACTTTGAGTCAAAATCAGGGACGTCCCTAACAATTAGGGACAGTTGAGATGTATGGCCTTGGATATGTGTGAGTATTCCTATCCAATGTGTGTGTGAAGCATAAATGCTGTACAATTTGGTGTGTGTGCACAGACATCTGCAAATGACAAATATGTATAGTCCACTGTGTTGTCAGACATGGGCTTCATTTCTTTAAGTGTATGAGCACGCCCAGTACGATCTTCTGTATTGAGTGCGTGAATCCATTCCAGGTAGGGTTGTACTCCAGTCCAGGGTTTGGTGTGTTACACCTGCAGCTCATCATCATCATCATCATCCCCTTTTTCCCATTTACATGGGGTCAGGGTATCGTATTAACTGTCACCATCTCTCTCGATTCAGTGCCACTCTCCTGCCTTCTTCAACACTCATGCCTGACTGTCGCAGATCTTCTTTCACACAATCCATCCACCTCTTTGCTGGACGCCCTCGCTTCCTCTTACCTTCTTCCTGTCTGTCCCAAATCTCCCTCACCAGATTGTCTTCTGCTTTTCTACACATGTGCCCATACCATCGTAATCTGTTTTCTTTGATCTTTTCTGCAATTGGAGCTACTTTGGCTTCTGCTCTTATGTCCTCATTTCTTCGCCTGTCCCGCAGTGTGCATCCTACCACCTTTCTCAGGCACTTCATTTCCATCACCTCTAGCTTCTTCAACTGTTCTGCCTTTACTGCCCAGGTTTCTGTACCATACAGTAGTTCTGGTCACACCACTGTCTTGTACACCTTACTTTTCAACTTTTTGGCATTCTTCTGTTATAGACTACACCTGATACTCTATGCCAGTTGGCTGCAGCCCCTCTGATTCTAGCTTTGACCTCTTCATTCAGACTACCCTTCTCCTCAACCACCCCTCCCAGATACTTGAAGCTGTTTACCTGTTCCACTATCTTCTCATCTATCTCTATTCTCAGCTTCTTCTGATTTCCCCAATCTGCTGCCATTACCACTGTCTTATCTGTGCTTAGTTTCATCCCATGTGCCTTCAGATTTGCATTCCATTCTCCTATCCTTTGCTGAAGTTCTAGATCAGAGTCTGCCTGTACTGCCACATTGTCTGCATACAGCAGCTTTGTTGCTCTGACCCCTCCAACCTGTTTGCTGATGTAGTCCATTACCAGTATGAACAGCAGTGGGCTCAGAGCTGAACCCTAGTGTACACCCACTCCCACTGGGAACCCCTCAGTGAGGCCAAACACTGTTCGTACTTGAGTCACTGGGTCCTTGTACATAGCCTGTACTAATTCTACCAATGTTTCTGGGACTTCAAACCACTGCAGTACTGCCCAGATCAGCTTTCTTGGGACCTTGTCATATGCTTTCTCCAAGTCTAGGAAAGCCCTAGACTGTGTTACACCTGCAGCTAGCAACCTGTTTCTGCAGGATATCTGTAGATAGGTTGACAATATGGAATCACAATGGGCTACAGATAGGGGGATACTGTAACTATTGCTGTCTGTGCTGCTTGTGTTACTTGATTGGTGTTAGCAGAGATATTCAGACATATGTACTGTTTTACACTGTGATGTATAATGTCATCAACTACTGACAGATATAATTATTTGCTCACAGTTATTTCCTGGGAAGTACAAGATGAATGAAGCTGAGTCCAGTATTGTGGTCTGCAGCCTACACATTCTTCCACACACATGCCATTTTGGAGGGGTAGCTGCAGACACTTGCTGATAGGTCTGTGTAAATGGTCCAGCACCTTGGTGCTATGGTGGCTGAAGATACCCTTCTTGTATATATATCAGCTTAACAGAATGGATATATCCTGTTGTGGTCATACCTCTCAGCTGTACAGATTCACCCAGGTTACCAAGAGGCAGGGCTCATATATCTGGTCAGTTCCCCTTCACATTGTGGTTTACAGCCACCCATTACTGGGTTTGCAGGCAGGGGTAGTATGGACACACATCAGAGTTTCAGACTTCACACACTCCATGACATCCATGCTTCTACATCCACCACTCTGTTATTCTATACTCCTCCTAACATTATGCGAGCAATATCTGAGAAGTATTCCTATAGTTGGCCCTTCATCTCAGCGGTATTTATGGATTGGTCCACAGTTCATGCAGTAGGACATGGGGGGCATGCTACTGGGATTTGTCAACATGGCCTTGCATTTGTGTTCTGTTTTGTAGTTGGGACCCCATGAGATGCCATACATTGGCACCACGGGTGAGGCACAGGCCTTTGACCGAGGACTGTAGGCTATTTGGTAGTGATGCAGGCCAATGCATTCTGTCACTTCTACATTCCCAGGCTGAGAGCCATTGAATTTCCCTGGGGTGACAGGGTAAGTGTGCGAGGTGTTAATGGCAATAGTTCCTGTCCATATTAATCCATTGGTCTGGATGCAGGCAGGGTGCTGCTTACAGCTAGGGACACACCTGCATAGGACACCTCTTCAGCATGCTGCATTCTGTGGGTTTTCCCATACAGAAGTGGGGTCATACTGTACTCATTCCCAACAGCAAGGATATGACCTATGCTAAACCTGTGGCTGATGGTGGGGTGAGCTGAGTGCATGTGTGACATGGAAGCTACTTGCAGCTGACTCACAGATATAACTTGGACATTCCCCTTATGCTGCCTTGTACGGGGACATAGGCAGTCTCTCATTACTTCATAACTGTGCCTTTTGTGGTCTGCCAGTGATTGGTCATACTACATCAGTATTCCATACCACACAGACAACTAATGTGCTGCTAACCTGTATGTACAATTCCAGAGTTGTGTGCAGTTGACGGTTACATTTTATGCACTCTGTCTAAGGTACGTCCACCTGTATACTGTGTGTATGTATGGGCCCACATTCATGGCATGTCCATCTTTCAGATGGTGATAGATATTGACATCTGGACAGTGAGTATGAATGACTGTTAATATGGGTATTGCTGAGAAGCATTGTGGTTGGCACTGCAGTTGTTGGAACATGGCCCTGTCAACCACAGTACTGCCCATAGGCCACCGAGACCCAACCCTCTATGCCTACATGCTGACCACTTCCAGACAATATTAAACACACAACAACCTAACACATAGACCCCTGCATATTGTACACATGCAACAATCTATCCTGCAGATTGGGCCAACTCGGATAATCTGTGCTCCACTGATATTACTCCTCACGCTTACATGTTACTGCATTTCTACATAGGATTGTGGGGGGGCACACCTGATGACTTTAAACATTTGCTATGACTGTATTGGTATTTCAGGTACTCTCCTGGCTTCCATTTAGTTTTGTATTCTGACCTGTCATGCAGACTGGAGGCATATCAGTAGAGCACAAGTCTTAGGTTTTATTGACCTACATTTCAGTTTCAGACTTCTTACCCTTCAGAACTACATACAAATTCCAGACCTGTTGTAGTCTGTCTGTGTAGGTCTGAAGTTGGGCCTTTCACAATTGTCATCAATTGGAGGCCTTAGCCCAGCCTTTTTTTATGGTCATCTACACCTGTCATGCTGGCTGAGGCTGGTGGTGGGTATGTCAGCCTCACTGACATGCATGTGACACACATTTGGGCCACCACATGTACTGCAGTGGGATTTGTCACCTTGTCTAGTACTGCCTAGTATGTTGACACCAGTATTTGTTATGGATTCATGCTGCCCATGTAGGTGTCAACTATCTGCTGCCATCCCATTCACCCACCCGATTCCCTTGTATGCTCGCGTCCATACCATAGATACAACTATCAGAACATATTACTGCATTCAGTAATTGATAGTAAGAGTGACTTACCTTGTGGCTGGGCCAGTGTTGAGGACAGTGCTTGGAGGGATGACTAAGTCAGATGCACATAGTACACTCCCTATACATGGTAAAGCACAGGTAGTGTCATGTTTAGCATCCCTTTTACTGTATGTGCAAGTCAAAGAGAGGTGTCACTCCCTGGGTCCCTACCGTGTCATTGTATGTTCTATGTGTTACCTCTTTTCCAAGGCCTGGGCATACTGGGCATGCCTCCTTCTGCCAACATTGGCAGGCTCAGGTGGTTCCTCCCCTGAGTCACTCTGTGCCTGTGATGGCCTTGGCAATAGTGGGGGGCTGTGTGGCCTTGCCCTGTGCTGTTCCTACTGCAGCTGCTTCTGCAGGATCATATTGTGTAGCATGGAACATACTATGAACATTTGTGTACATGTAGCTGGAGAGTACTGCAAGGCTCCACTGGATATGTCCAGGAAGCAGAACCGTGACTTGAGCATCCCAAACACATGCTGTATTATGAATCTAGTTTGTGCGTGTGCCTCATTATGGAGTTTTTGTTCAGGTGTGTGTGCATTTCTGAGGGATGTCATCAGCCACAGCTCCAGTGCATAGCCAACATCCCCCACTACGTGGTCATATGGGACGTCCCCACTGGCAAATGACTGGTACAGCTGTGTCATATGCCAGATGTGGGAGTCGTGATAGCTTCCAGGGGTGCCAGCTCATACATACAAGATAATTCCCTAAGCATCGCACATGACCTGGCAGTTGATGGAGAGGAAGCCTTGTGGGTTATGTAGACCCTACCCCGCTCACCGGGTGGTACTTTGATGTGTATGGGAGAGCAGTCTATAGCACCCACAACCTCAGGGTATTCTGCTATTTGGTGGAAGAGATGCATATTGCTGGCCAATGCCTCACAAGTGTTGAGGAAATATATGTGCTCACTGGCATGTACTGACATGTCATCCAGGAACTGGTGGAGTACTCTGGATGCTGATGCCTGTGAGATCCCCATGATATCCCCAGTTGCCCTTTGGAAGGTGCCTGTGGGTAGTATTCTTAAGCCTACACATACCTTGGTATCCACTGGGATGGGTTCCCCTCTGTTGGTTCTGTGTGTGATGCGGGGCCGGCACAGCTCAACAATTTGCTGTAGAATGTCCCTGTCCACCCTATAGCGCTCCACTATCTCCAGCTCATGTAGCCCCTGGTAGGTTACCCTGGGTCTGTACACTCTTCTCCTCCTCCTCACTGTGGGATGGTCATCAGCATTTACATCCTCTCCACCCTCAGCCTCTTGCACATATTGATGTATGAGAGTGACAGCAGCCCCTAACATTTTGTTAGTTTTGTCAGGTAAAATTTCCCCGTCTGTGTACACTGCTTATGTAGAGTTTGTGGGAAAAAACAGACTGAAAAGTGTTTGCATACTTTATAGTAGTGTCCTGGTCTGCTGCCTGTGTAATTGTCTGATTCTGATACGTTTCACCTGCCAGCCATGCTAGTTCTCCTTGATTGCCTTCCTACTGCTGTTTTCCTTTCCTATTGCCTTCCTGTTTAAGACCAGAGGCACGCTGCGCATATCCAGTGCTCAGATGTGAACAGAGCTGCTATTTCCTGTTTTTTTTTGTTTTTGTTTAAAACCCGGTGCGTGGCATGCACACCCATTTAGGCAATGTTAACACTGCTAGACAGCCTCAGACACACCCCCTTCCTTATCTTTGCTTAGCTAAGGGCAAACACAGGCCACACAGCTCCAATAAGCTTACAGCATGCATGACACACCCCCTTATGAGGTCATCCACCTCTTAGACTTATACAGTGGTGTTGCTGCACCTACATGGTTGGGTGCAAGCTAACACTGAGAGGAAATCTGTGATTCAGTATCAATCCCATCATTTGCATAAACCAGAATGCTAATTCATAGTTACCACACTCACACTGAGCCTTCCCCCTTAGCAACCACTATTCCCTGGTATTGTTGTCTTATGCATGCCATTGATTATTATGGAAAAATGCTGATTTGGGTTTAAAAGCGTATTTCCCCCTTTTTTTCTTATTTTCGGGTCAAATCCGTTTTCGCACCGTTGCCCTAAGCTCAAATGGCCGAGACTGGCCAAAAAAAAAAAAAAACTTGCTTTTTATAAATTTGCAACTATTTTTCATGCCAATGGCCATATAGTTGGCCATTGGCATGCCTACTACATTGAATACATGCTTTCTTTTGAGCTGTCATGGCTCCATTTAGTAATTTGCAGAAATGTATTCGGTTATTAACTGAATAGATTTCTGCAGGTTACACTATTCCTGCACAGACGCCTGCCTGCTTCCTGGATCGCTAATTCACCTCATTTGCATGGTTTTCACCAGCAGCAAATGAGGTAATTAGCATATAGCACTTGTGTCCGTGCAAGAATAGTGTAGGCATGCATGTGCACGTCTCGGGGGCTTGTTCCTGGATCGTTCAGCAGCCATATTGTGTGCAGCAGCTATTGCACTATTCCGGCACTCTGTGCAGAGCTTGCTGAATCCAGGGTATGCCTTTCCTAGCCACTATCAACACTAAAGATAACCATTCTTTCAACCTATTCAACATGTTACTTTATACCAGCTCAACAAAGACAGTGGTATACTGTAGTTAAATTCCTTTCCAAGTGTAAAATTTAACATATTATTGAAGTAATTTTTGTAGTGAAGCAATTCTTTCCCAAAACCTCTTTCTGGACCATAACATCTCCAACATAAGCCTCTTGTATGTAGGAATATTTTTAAGTCTCATTGGGGTATAGAAATATTTGTGCAAACATTTCAATGCAAAAATTCAAATTTTTTGATTTTGTTGCATATCTAGGACCAATACATATCTCTCTCCACTGATCATCTGTAATATCTTTAAGCATTCACTCTATGCTACATTTACAGTTATAATGCATTGTTTTACGACTCCAGTCTTGTCTTATATGCTCCAATTTGCCATGTTTATTCTGGCCTCACTTATAAAATCTACTATTTGTGGTTTGCATATCTTCCTCAACTGTAATATTTCACCCTGTATATGCAAGTTGATCTAAATTCAGTAACCCAAAAGTTCATCTAGCTGCATCCCATTTAGTAAATCTTCTCTATTTATCAACTGCTCTTAGAATCTTGGATGTCCTTCTATTCTCATATTGCAGTATTCTCAGATGTGGGATCCTCCACCTCTGGCGACCCGAACATCCGGCTCATATACAAAAGCTTAGCCTGGCTACTGTAAGATGCATTGGACCACATACGCAGAGTTCATAAACCATGGAATAAATGTGACATCCACATGCACAGACCTCAGAACTTCTTTGCCGCTGTCGAATATCAGCTTGCTTGTTCAGCTCCATGCTAGTGACTCCCTTTTTGCTAAGCTTCGGTTGCTGTTTAACTTTTAATTAGCTGATTCTGTCCATGTCATCTAGGAAGGGAAAATGTAAGTGCGGTCGGCAAATCCTGCAAAAGACAGCCACAACCCCTGCTTGTTTTGCTTAGGGATGTCCCATGACTGTAAAGCATGTTCCATCTGCCAGTCATTTGTTCCTCAAACAATGCACAACTGTCTCGTAGCTCTTAAGCTCTTTGTAGGAAAATCAACATTTGAAACGCCTTGCCCTTGGTATTGGCCATCACAGCAGAGCAACCTAAAAAGAAGGCCAAGGTATCTAGGCCCGACACTGGACCTCCGAGTATGGACATCCCACCAGCTTCCGGTCTAGGGGCTGAGGAATGTCCAATAGGACTGGAAACTTTGGCAGGTACCATTTTGGAAGGCACCCTTGTTTCTCCAGCCTGCACATCCACAGACTTATCTGTGACGCCGGTCTCCAATGTCGGGGGGGGGGGGACCAGGCTCACCCGAATGGCAGCAGTTACCGTCTATTTCCAAGGAAGGCACTCCTACTATTGGCCTGACTTCAGATGCCAGGTCTTTGCCCACTCAGCCAGGATCAAAGACTCCTTCCCTCAAAAGGAAACAAAAGACAAAGCATTTATCTTCCCTAGCAGAAGATCAGCCAGAATGGCAGGCATTCTTTCAGTACTTTTTTCAGGCCTTTATGGCCCTGGGGCCTACTGCTTCACAAACTCCTGCCCTTCCATTTGTATGTCCCAGGCCTACCTCTGCTGGTCCTATACCACTTCCAGATACTCAAACGTAAGACTCATACTCCTCTTCTGAGTCTGTCACCTATGCCTCACAGTTGCCTTTCCCCCTGGAATACTGCTCTCTGGATTAGGATTCCTTGGAAGGGGTTCCCCACCTGAGGACATAACCTTTAAGGAGACCATCTCCAAAATGAGACAATATTTCAAATGGGACTCTACTCAAATGACAGAGGTGCAGAAGAGATACTATGAGCTTCTGCAGACGGAGCCCCCCTCTCCCTCTGCTATTCCTCCTGTAATACCAGCATATTTAGATGTTTTTGCCTCTGCTTCCAAGACTCCAGAATGTCAGCCACCAGCCCCAAAAAGACCAGACAGGTTCTACAAGGTTCCTGACGATTTTAAATTTCTCATTAAACCTCCTGTGACAGACTCAGCTGTGATTACTGTCTCATCAGACAAACAATCTAAACAGCTTCCCTCTTCTTCCCTGCTGCCATCAGATAAAGGCAGCAGGGTGATGGACAGATTAGGAAAGAAGATCTGCACTTCCTCAACCCTGGCCTTTACTGCCATCAATTACCAGACTCGCGTGGTAAAGTATGCCTTAGACCTAGTCTCCCAGGCCTCAGATCTGCTCTCCTCTATGCCAGATTCTCCAACTAAACTTCAGGCTGCCCCCAAACTATCCTTAGCAGCACAAGTTGCCAGGCATTCCATTAAATGTAGCTACAGTGCTGCAGAAGCATCAGCTAGGTCAGCTGCCTCTGCTTCTCTCCTACGTAGGTACTCCTGGCTCAGGCTACAACCTCTGCCAGATGATTTCAAAAACAAAATTATGGATGCCCCTCTTGACAACAAGTTCCTTTCTGGTAATCAGTCTGGAGAACTTTTTAAAATTCTGCAAGAGAAAAGCAAGGAACTGCAGGATCTCAAGCATCTCTTTGTATCCCCAGTCCCTAAATTCCATAGGATGACAAAATCAGCTTAGCCTCCAGGTAAGAAAAAAGAATAAAAATGCAGTGTAACTGGAATAGGGGTATTAGACATTAGACGCAGTGCCCTGATATTGGTAACCATATTTATTGCCTTCCTGATATACCTCGTAAACCAGTGTCCTTAATAGCAACTCCTTTTTTGTTAGTGGCTTAGCTGGGGGGGGGGGGCAGAGGGGTGTTCTGCCCCGGGCAGCACCTTTTCACATTTACTTTATTAGTTTGGGCATTCTTTTTATTAGTTTGTGCATTTTTCTTTAAGAATGATCAGATCAGGTTGCCGTTTTTGCTGCCTGCACTCAGAGCACATAGAATTGTTCCAAGTTAAAGAAGGGTTCTTCCACTCAATAAGGGTTGCTTCTGCTCAGAGAATGTTAACCCAAGCGAGTGTTCAGTTCATTGACTACTTCACAGAATGTTAACCCGAGCAAGTGTTCAGTTCATTACCAGCTGCTGCTCACAGAAGAACAGTCACATTTCAGAACAGTAAGGGGAATTAACTGCACAGAATCGTTCCAGAACAGTAAGGGGAGTTAACTGCACAGATTTGTTCCAACTTAATTTAGAAGTAAGTAAGTGTGTGTGTGTGTGTGTGTGTGTGTGTGTGTGTGTGTGTGTGTGTGTGTGTGTGTGTGTGTGTGTGTGTGTGTGTGTGTGTGTGTGTGTGTGTGTGTGTGTGTAATGCCCCAGTTAGGTATACCTGGTGGTTAGTGTTACTCAGGCTGAAACCTTGTACCTTAGGTACAAGAAACAAGAGCCTGAATTCTCTACCCATACCACCACTTGTGATTCAAGGAGTTGAGCCCATAGGTTCATGGGTTGGTACTAGGCTATTGGCCCTAAGGCCTATACAAGCCTAGCCATAACAATTACCTGGCTATTTCTTCCCACAATATTTACTTCCCTGAATTCCTGTCTAGCAGGGTGACTGACATGATCCCCGGGGTGAATTTCCTATCTCCCATCCAATCATCAAGATTCATTTTGAAGAGGGCCAAAGAGGCGCTCTGCTTGACATGTATGGGCAGTCTATTCCAGAGTCTGGGGAGTCTCTGGGTCAGGAACTTATCCCTCCAGCATGTTTTGTTCATTGTGATGACAAGGTTTAGATTCCAGGAGCGTGTGGCTCTGAGGGATTGGGATTTCTTTAAGTGTAGCATGTCCACCAGCTCTGGGTTTGACATGGCCTTGTATGTTAAGCAGAGATCGCCTCTGAGTAGATGATATGCGACACAGTATAGCTGGAGGTTTTTTAGACGGTCAGCATAGGGCATCTGCTTTAGGCCTGTGATTCTTTTAGTGAGGTATTTCTGTGGCCTTTCCAGTTGTTGCAGATGTCTTGAGAGGTACATACCAAATGGGGTGTTGTATTCTATAATGGGTCTAATGAGGGATGAGTACATTGGGACAATGACGTCCTTTCTTCTGGATGAAAAGCCCTTAGTGATGAAGTGTGCCACATAGAAGGATTTCCCGACTGTTGTGGTGATGTGGTTATTGAAGATGAGACCACTGTCCACCTGTGTTCCTAAGTTTCTTATCACAACTCTCAACTCTCCACATTGGTCTGTTCCTCTTTGTTCCTTTTAAAATATTTGGTTTTCTGGAAAATCAGTGAGAACTGAATTCACTAAATAATGATAGCCATTTAAGTTTCAGTCTTCCTATCTTTCAGGAAACATATAACACACATTTTATTCTAGCAATTCTCCAAGATTATACAAGCAATGTTTAAAATGTGTCCCATCCCTGGTGTTTGGGCCTTTAACTCCCCACCCCCAAATTTTGTCTTTTTTCAGATTTCTTGTGCTGCAAACTTGAGAGAGATAGTTGAATGCCAAGTGAAGTTTAGAAGGAGCTGAGAGCTTCAGGGGAAGAGAATTTAGTGCTGCTTATGCCAAGTATGTTTGCATTGTTAGTAGCACAACAGGTAGTATACTTGCTTTTGATGCAGGAGGCTGTGGGTTCTACTCCCACAGTATGTAGATGGATTGCTGATACTGTACTGTGTTGTACATTAAAGGGGGTGGATGCTGCTGTCCTGAGAATATCCTACTTGGGAGGAGATACCTAGTAACTGTGAACCTGTTATCAGTTTACCATCCATTCTCCATTATAGTATTACTAGCTTATTTTTTTAATGTAACATAGGCAATTTATTCTTCAAGAGCAACAGGCACTTTATATTTCATCTACAAGTAAAGTTGTTTGCTAGCAGCAACCTCTTCATTAGTTACAGATCTCTTTAATGTGGCATCATTTAGATGACTTTTACTTTTTGCAGTGATTGCATGTTTTTACTGATATTGGTGGATTGTAGTGACAGAAGTTTGAGTAGACATGATGGAAATGTTCTGAATTGGGCAGTTTTGTCATTACTGATTCATACATCTTGTTTGAGTGCTTACTGGAAAAAATGTTCAAAATAATAAATTTAAAACACTCTCTAACAAGTGTGTTATATTGTACAAGGAATATAATTTAATACAATCAGAAAGGTCAATCAAAAAACATGTGTATGTTTGCATGGTCCTAAATATATGTGCAAGGGCTTGTCTATGATTTGAAAACAGTCCAAAGGTAAACTTTATCTGCCACTGACCATATGCATTTTCTTTGAATGTGAGTTTCAAGGGCAGAGAAGTTTTAATGTGAAGTCTGTTTTTATTGTAACACTGTAAATTTTCTTAATACCATTTGTAAGAGGTTGGTTTACGTATCGCTCAACTATCCAGATTTTTGCCTCATATTTTTGGTCTGTTCTTTATAAAATGTATGTTGTTCTGGTAAATCACTGAGGGTTGAAGTCACTAAATAATGACATAAATTTGAGTTTCAGACTTCATGTCCTTCAGAAAAAGCATGCTAACACAAATCATGTTTCTCTAGCAACTTTCTAAGTTTACAAGAATGATATTTGACATCTGCCCCTATTTTTGGATCTTCCACCCCCACTGTTTCAGACTTTGTCCAGATTTCTTGTGATAAGAGGTTGAGAGGTATGCTTCTGATAAGAGGTTGAGAGGTATGGAGGTATCTACATTTTCACCAAGAAGATACAAATAAAATAAAGCATTGTTAAAATGTTTGAAGAATTCCCTAATATAAATGACAAAAAAAAAACATTCAGAAGGAAACACTTAAGACAGTTTGCCTGGATATATGAAAATGTCTTACCAGTATTAATGCTTTTCTCATATTAATCTTTTGGGCTCCAGACTAGTCCTGGTTCACTGCTTTATCAGTATATGAGGTCTGTTGCTTGCTTTCATGGTTGCATTTGTACAAGACCAGAGCTGAACACTCTCTAGAGGAGGAAACTGTGTTGAAGCCATTCAGACAATTTTTCATTAAAAGTTTGCATAGTCTGTGAATTTGTGAATTATGTTAGTTTTTTCTAGGAGATACTGTCAGTTTTCCATAGCAAGGTACCTACATATCTATTTCCCCTGAGTCTGAGCCATCCCTGAAAAGTTTTGTTAGTTACCAAGAAAATCAAATATTTGTGTTTTCACATTAACCACAGTCCTGCTTACAGACAAGGGTTTTACTTAGCCTCTTGACTGTGAATGAAATTACCTGTGCTGAGGAAGGGGTGGGGGGTTCATCTATTATAAAACATTATGACAGTATGTCAACTTGAGTACTACAAGGATTTATTAATGTATGTTGAGTTTGATACATGAATAAAATGGAGTTGTTTAAAGCATAGACCAAAACATGCACAGATTCAAAACAATCTTTTTTTCTGATGAGGTAAAGGCCAGTGAACTTTCTTAATTTAGCTAACTAGTGCAATGCAAGCTTGACTGGAATTAAATCATCATCATCACCATCAACCCTCCTTTTTTCTGATTTTCTACATGGGGTCTGCTGTTGCTTTTTGTCAGCTGTCAACATCTCTAGATTAAATGCAGTTTTATTTTTATACAAGTTCAAAGTCTGATACACGTTCATGTGTTTATATAAACAAAACACTGTTGTTCTGGTTGTATTTAAGATTTAATATTTTGTCTGTTTTTCAATTTGGATTTGAATGTTGGTATCCCACAATTCCATGGCATTCAGTGGGGGTTCCATAATTATATATGCAAATTTTATTTTAATCAGCATACAGATTTTTGTCCAGTTGTACCTACTTTTCATGGGACTTTGTCCAGATTTTTTATGTTTCCAGGTTGAGATATATGCCCCCAGGACAAGAAGGTCAAGGTTTCTATTCCAGGCTTTTCCTGGTTCCAAAAAAGGATGGCCCATGGAGACCCATCCTGGACCTGTCTCTTCTAAATCCCTTCCTGCATGTACCTTCCTTCTGCATGCTATCCCTACAAACTCTTCTTCCACTTTTGACACCCAGTGCCTTCATGACCACTTTGGACTTGAAGGAGGCATATCTCCACATCCCTATCCACCCAGACTTCCGCAAATTCCTGCGTTTTGCTGTGTCATCCTTCCACTATCAGTTTACTGCCTTGCCCTTTGGTTTATTTACAACAAAAAGGGTATTTACAAAGTGCCTAGCCCCAGTAGTAGCCTTCTGCAGAACAAAAGACATACAGATCTTCCCATACTTGGATGACTTCCTCATCCAGGCAGAGGAAGCAAGTACTCTACAGAGACACCTCCAATTCACCATTTCCCTCCTAGGAAGTCTGAATTTCACAGTCAGCCTACTCAAGTCCTCCGTTACACCCTCCTAAGACCAACTTTTCTTGAGTTGCAGAATAAGGATAGATTTGGTGAAGGCCTTCCTCCCACCAGAAAAGGTCACTTCTCTGACCAGCTTTTTTATGAATTTACTCCTAGTCAACTGCATTTCAGCCAGGGAATTTCTTCACCTACTGGGTCTGACGGCAGCCACTCTCCCCATGTTTTCCCTTGCCAGACTACACACGTGGAAGTTCCAGTGGTACTTGAAGAATGTCTGGTCCCAACACGACCATCTCCTAGACTTTCAGGTTTCCTTCCTCCCCTGCCTGGAAAAATAAATAAAGTGGTGGATTCAGCAAATTCACCTGAATCCAGGCCTTCCATTACAGCCTCTCAATGCAGTTCAACACATGTACACAGATGCCCCTGATCTTGGATGGAGGGCCACTATGAATGGACTCAAGGTACAGGCTCAATGGGAATCCTGCCTTTGGAAAAAACACATCACTGTCAAGGAAATGACTGCTCTTCTCCTAGCCCTTTTGGCATTCCTCCCTCTTCTACATCCAGGTCCCTTCCAAGTCTTCACAGACAACACCACAGTACTGTGGTACATCAACAAGCAGGGCGGGACCAGGTCTTACTTACTCTGCAGACTGGCCATACAAGTAAGGGAGTTGGCCACTCAATCCAATGTAACAGTACAGGCAGTGTACATCCCATCATAGGACAATGATCAGGCAGATGCCCTCAGCAGATTATTGTCCCAAAATCATGAATGGATGTTACACAGAGATGTCTTTCTAGACATAGTCCACCAGTGGAGCACACCACAGGTAGATCTGTTTGCCTCCACTCAGAACAGACAACTACAGCTATTCTGCTCAAGGTTCCCTTCACCACAAGCTTGGAGAGTAGATGCCTTCACAATTCCCTGGAAGGGGATGTTCCTGTATGTTTACCCTCCCTTCCATCTAATACAGAAGGTCCTGCTAGGACAAGCCAAAAATCTTGCTGGTGAGCCCCTATTGGACAAGGCAGCACTGGTTCCCCCTTCTTTTATCATTAGCCAAGGGCAATCATGACAAGTTGCCTCACAAGGTGGACCTCATCACACAATCAAAGGGATGTCTCATTCATCCACACCTGCAAACCCTCAATCCTACCCTGTGGGTGATAAACTTCTGATCCCTTTCAGACACCTTTACTCACAGGACATGCTATCTGTCCTGCAGGAGGCCAGGAAACCTACTACTAGGAGATTCTATTTATCAAAATGGAAAAGGTTCTCTACCTGGTGTCTTCAAAGGCAACTAGACCCCTTTCAGGTGGATATACCTCTAGTTTTGGCCTATATATGTGTGAGCTCCTAAAGTCTGAACTTTCATATTCTTCAGTGAAAGTCCATTTGTCAGCTATCTCAGCCTGTTTACCTCTCAATCCACCCCTGTTATCCAGATTAGAGGTGAAGCTCTTTCTAAAGGGGGTTCTGCACATCAGACCACTGAGGAACCCCATTCCTCCTCCTTGGGACTTGAATTTCATTCTAGAGAAACTTGCTATTACCCCCTTTGAACCAGCAGCTTCTGCAACATTAAAGATGTGTACCTGGAAAACTGTTTTGCTTGTAGCCCTTACTTCAGCCAGAAGAATCTCAGAGCTACAAGCACTCATAGCTATTCCAGCTTACCTCATTTTCCATAAAGATAGGGTCTCTCTTCACACTAACCACGCCTTCATGCCCAAATTGGGCAATGAGGTGTCACTTAACTAATCTATTCATTTAACCACCTTCTTTGCTTCACCACAGAATGACAGTGAAAGAGTACACCATTCTCTAGATGTTCACAGGCAACTGAGGTTCTATCTGGATAAGACTAAGGACATCAGAAAGTCCAACCAGCTCTTTTTATCCTTTCACCCCAGGGCCATGAGAAAAGCTGTATCCAAACAGACCATATCCTCCTGGATCTTCAAAATATATCCTTCTGCTACTCCTTCCACGGTAAAGAGGTACCCCACACTGTGAGAGCCTACTCCACCAGAGCTGTGGCCTCCTCAGGGGCCTTCCTTAAAGGACTTGATACAGCCACCATCCTAGAGGCAGATACATGGTTCTCTGTCCACACTTTAAATTGGATAACATCTCCAGAGCTAGGGCAGGATTTGCTAAAGCCATCTTCCATGGATTCTTGGAGACTGTAACTTCTTCCTCCAGCCGTACATCTGGCTGAGCTTTGGTACTCTCCCACAAGTGAGAGTACTCCAACATGAGAATAGAAGGACATAGATTAGTTGTGTAAAATCTTACCATAACCGTAGATGTCCTTCTCTTCCATGTTGCAGTATTCCTTACCCCCTGTAGGACCTTTTCCCTATCTGGATGGCATTTTCACAGCTGCCCTTAGACTATCGTCCAAATGGGAATTCAGTCCTGATGTCTGTGCATGAGGACATCACATTTATGACCCACGGTTTATGGCCCCTGTGTGTGTCATCCCACGCACCTTAAAGCACCCAGGCTAAGCTTTTGTATATGAGCTGGATGTTTGGGTCACCTGAGGTGGAGGATCCCACATGTGAGAACACTGCAACTTGGAAGGGAAGGACATGTATGCTTATGATAAGATTTTACACAACTAATCTTTCTTTGTTATTTATTTCTCTAAATGCTCATTACATTTTCTCCTGTGTTTCTCCTATTAGTATGTTGTATAACCTGTTGGCGTTATTCTATTTTTCCAAAATCTAACTTTCTTTAACATAAAGACTTTCTTAATATGTTTATGTATATAAGGCTGTAAATAATGTTCTTTGTATTCCTTTCATAACTTTCCTAGATCTACCCAAATGTGATCCTGTCATTACCTTGTCGAGCACTACGTCATGTGCTTCCATTTGGATATATAGCCCAATATCATGAATCAAATATATTAATCTAACATGTGTGGCCATATTGTATGCATTCAGATCTGAACCTTTTGCCATTCTTTTTGCCAAAATTGTCATTGAGTCTTTGCAGCCATGATTCGGGATCAAAATGAGACTGTGTGACCCTGGATCAAGGGGAGTTTCCCTTCCTTTGGTATAAATCATTTCCAGGTCAAAATCACATCTGACAGAAAAATAGTTAAAAAGTACTAGCCAGACTTTTATTTTTTTTTTATCTCCAGCTCCTTCTTTTTCCAAATTGCTATTGAAATTCCATCACTACCAGGGTTGTTTTTTTCTGTAATCTGGCTTTTTATGTTAACAACCCCCTTTCTACTTTTGTTAATGAATGAAGTTGTAATTATCTGAACTATATTCTTTCCTGTATGTTTCTCTCAGCCTTTACATCTTGGCCCTGATTCCAAAAGACTTGCTAGGCTAAGAGCAGGTGTTTTTGAATCCGGTCCCTGAAAATAAGAAATAGGCTGAGAGCAGGTCTTTCAGAATCAGGACATACTTATACTGAGAGCACCTCTTTTAGAATCTGGTCACTTGTTTATGTACTGCACTGTAGTAACTTACCTTTACATACAACATTTTTTATGGGTCAGCTTCTACCCTAACATTCTCATAATTCTTTATTTTAGTTATCACCCTTTCACCCTTTTTTGCCTCAAGTATTGTTCTAAGGTTACCACCAAAACAGAGCTGTTTTAAACCCTTTGCTCTATGTTCATTCATGTTTTCTAACTGCCACTGTATAGACAGTTTTGTTCCTTTCAGTTGTTCTTTAACCTGTTGTGTTGCACTTCTTTATTTATTTTTTGCTTCTGTAAATCCCTTGCTTTTTTACAGCCTTCTAGATACCTACTGTCATTATTATTCCATAACCAGTTTACTTTCATTGTCACCACATTTCTAATCTTCAGTTTACAATTATCCTAATTCTTTGCAAGATCTTTACTGCATAGGTTTAAATCTAAAAGCATTCCAGTTAATTTGATTCATCCCATCATTAAACATCGTCCTTTTCAAAAGTAGTACTGGGTAATGCCAGTGTTTTTCACAACATACTTTTACTTGTTTCTAAAACTTAATTTGTATAGGTGCATGGTCTGACACTGTCACTAGACATGTTTTCATGGTTTGAGCCATCTTACAGTATTAAGTTCATATGTTAGGTCTATCTAATCTTGCCCAGAAACCATATTTCAGTATTCTGCTTTATTTTATTTCCATTGCATTAATAAAGCCCAAATATGAGGAATTCCAAGATAGCTGGACACTGATCAACAGCTTAACTTCAGCTTTCCAAGTGTAAAAACAGAAATTGAGTAACAAATGCCAGTGATATTGACAGCTTAAGTAAAATTCAGTTATTGGATAGTAAATGCACTGCCTGGCTGCCAGCAAAGAACAAACTAAGACTTGAGCATTAAAGAAAATCAACTATAAAAGGTACATTTCTGACCTAGAAGAATCCTGCAGCTGTTCAAGCAAAAATCGGTCCAACCTCCAGCTTTGGTGCAAGACATGGCTTCTGGCAAACCTTTGGACAAAATAAGTCAAATATGTTCAGAGCTGATTGAAATAAATGAAACACTGAAGGAGTATATCAACTCAAATAACAAAAGGCTGGAAAAATGGAAGAAGCTTTAAACAGACATTCAGATGAGTTGACAAAACTGCAAAATTCAGAGGTCAAATGTAGAAAAGGCTGGCTGAGCATGAGACTGCTCAAGAAGAGATATTTCAAAAAATGGTAGAATTAGAGAACACAGCATGTAGGGAAAACCTGAGATTTACTGCTGTACTAAGGAAACTGTAAGGAACAGACTGTATTAATTTTATGAAGGCACAGATATTCAACTGGACTGGTATTAGAAAGAGTAGATCTTGACAAATCTATGGCAAAAGGGCTAAGTATTAAAAGTTGGAGACAGTAGAGTGTTTGTGGAAAATTATTATATCAATGTACACCAGGCAGAAGAGAAACAAATTTATTCTAGTAATCAAGGAATGTCAAGGCACATGTTTGAAATTCAAGCTGCAGTATCCAGAATATTTTTCCTGGAGGATTAAAGTAATTCTTTCATCGAGAACAGGCTAAGGAGGAAATGCAAAAATTTATCCAACAAAAAGTGAGCCATCAAGCAGAACGGGACTCTGCTTCTCATTCTTCTGGTAATAAAGCACATGAAGAGACTTTGCCTGTGTAATTATTTCCACTGTCCCAAAGGAAAATGCTTGAGAAAAAAAAAAACTGATTCTTCTGGTCAGTTCCTGTGCATCTTGAAATTGAACTGGAATCTGAAGTTCTGAGATGGAGATGAACAGGAAGAAGGCTAACAACACAGAAATTAGTGAATAAATGTGAGATTTAAAAGCATCAATTGCATTTGTGAAATATGGCTGTATAAGAATAAGTGGAAAGAGTTGGTTTATATTGACCTTGTTAAACTTGTGGGAAACTGAAAATCATTTGCCTCACTTCATGTCATCAGAGATTCAAAAAGTGAATGGGAAGCTGTATGATTTTATAACCAGTTCTGCAGCTAAAAATCAAGTAATGCATGAAATAACTGAGCATTCTGTCTCCATCCTACACCTCCAGCATGAAAATAAACTGGAAGACCATTGTGCTAACCCTGAAAGGAAGATTGAGCTGATACATGAAATATAAATTTGTGGTGAGGACTAGGCCAGATGGAAAAGCTTAAGTATTTTTTGGGACCCCCAGAGACAGGAAGCTAATGACTATAGTTCATTTGTACAGCTGCATCTAGTTTGATGGCCCTAGTCTTACAGGATTGGCACTTAGACTGGACAGGGTACACAGAGTCTTCTTTTTGGGCTCAGTGGTATTATCACTTAGACTCCTTTTGTGTGAGTTATAGACAGGGATTTATCACTGTATGCCATGTAACTGGGCAAACAGACTGACCAGAGTGGAAATTGTTGACCTGAAAGAACACATACTGTCTCTGTTATGGCACCCAGTCATGATCTGTAAGCTCAGGAATAGTATGGTCTGCACTGATAATGACTACTCAGCAGAGACCAGGAGACAAATAGTTCACTTTTGATGGTTTATAAGGAAATGTAAGAGTAGGTGACAATATTTTCATATTGTATCCTCTGGCTACATGAAAATTAGTTTCATGTGTGGTAAGACCTTCCTTAATCCCCAGAAAGCTTAAAATGCTTGCAGGAGGGAACACATGAACACACGGATGGTCATAGGTTACCCACATAGGCAAGTTCTAACTCATTCCCTGGCAATGAATCAACTTCATGGAAGAAAAATCCTGAGGCAAAACCCCCATTTCCAATCTTTAGACAGCATCTTAGAGAGAGAAAGAATGAAAGATCAGAAACAGCAAAAGTTAATTAACCCAGAGAGCACCAGTTTATGCAACAGTAGGGGTATTGGCTCTGTTAACGCCAAATAGGGGGATCAGATGACACATTTTCTTTCATCTATGAATGTCTGTGACAGAGGTAATTTGTTTTTTATTAACTATGTCTAGTTACTGCTTGGCTTGACCATGATCTGGCTCTGGTATTTCAAGTAGAAAATACATATGCAAAGGTAGCTGCAGTTTAACTACATTACAAGGTATCCTTTTCTTCCTAAGCATTTAAATAATTTAAGAAAATGAATGGAGTGGCTTTCTTGGGGAATGACCCAGTGGGTGTGGCTCAAATAGGGGTGTTTCATGTGTGGTGTGGGTGGGGCTTAAGGGGCACTGGAGCACTACTTCACCTAGGGCGCCATTTAGGCTAAGGCCGGCCCTGGGTGGAAGATTGGGTGTAAAAGTACACAGATCATAATATATAGAGAGCTGATATGTATTCTCTTACTTTTACATGTCTGTATTAAGACCCTTTGCTTAATCTAGTAACAAATTGTAAGTGGAAACAATTAAATGTGAGAACACATAATATAATGAAAAGTTTTCCTTTAGCAGTAATTGTTTCAGTTTGTCTTTCAGGCTGCAGCAGAGGACTATATTTTTATTTTTTCTCTTATGTTTCCATACAGACAGGCAGATAATAGGGCAATAAATGACACAACACTAGTTTAGTCAAGGTTAAAAGTTAATGATTTCTGAAAACTTGCCATTTTTTTTCACATGGGGGGATAAAAAACATATATATATATATATATATATATATATATATATATATATATGTGTGTGTGTGTGTGTGTATGTTTATAAACAAAAGAACAGACACCAACTACTATAACGTGAAGCATAGGCAATAATATGGATCTCAGCATGGATAACATCAATTTCAGGTTAATTATGGCTTGTGTTAGCAGCTATTTGGCACAAATTTTCCTGTTAGGAGGATTAAACTTTATTTTCTGAATATATACATAGTTATGTGTATTTGTATTAAGTTAATAGGTTATGGGATATTTTTGGGTGTCTTTGTTTAATTGCTTGAGGGTTTTTATTAAAACAGAAAGCCTTGTAAAATATGACATAGGTTCCAATATTGATGATAAAAAAAGATGTATAAATGATTAATCTGCCAAATATTAATGGGTGCATGTGTCACAAAAGCTTGAAATAGACATTTAAAAAGCTGACATATATAATAGGTGGGAACAATGACTTCTTACCACAATGGCAACACTTTCCATATTATCTTGGAATGTGAATAGTCTCACAGGTATAGAAACAAAGGAAATAGTACTTAATTATATTAAGAATGTAGAGTACAAATAAAAAAAGGATTTCATGATGGATATTCAGCAGAATATCAGAGACAAAGGAAAAGAGGAGTATTTATATTAATTGCTAGAGGAGCTCCAGTAGTGATACAAGAGGAAAAAAAAAGAGAATAAAGGAAGATTTGTGGTAGTAAGGGGCTACTGGCAAGGGATGAGGATTATACTGGCATTTATTTATATTTCACCTAAAACTGCTATTTTGGAGCTTAAAATTTTTTTGGAGAAATAATTGGCTTGCATCAAGGAATATTACTAATAGATATAGACTGGAATTTGGTGTGAAACAATCATAGTGTATCTGAGAAGGCCTAGAAGGGAAATATAACAAAACAGGTTAGGTTTCTGAAGAAATTTATGAACATATTTGGTATTAAAGACATGAATTCAGTAGTAAGAACGCTGGAAGAATTTACATAGTATTCATCAAGGTACAATAACTGGGCCAGACTAGTCAGAAATTATATTTCACAGGAACATGTGCATTTAATTAAGAACTCTGACACACATCAAATAACTGTTTCAGATCACGTGCCAGTAATTACTAAGATAAAAATGCAGGATAATGAAGTAAAGATGGGACAATGACACTTCCCCACCAAACTGTTAAAACCATAGGAATTTAAGGTACAGGTAGTGGAAATTATTTGGGAGTTATTATGGAAGATAGAAAGTACTCCAGAAATTACAACTAGTGTGTGGAATAAAATGAGAGTAGAGTTTAAAATTAAGGTGAGATTTTATCAAGAAACAATAATTATTTACAGGAGCTGACAACAGTTAAAATATTACAAAATAAGGGGAATCTCACAAAACAAGAAGAGGTGCAATTGCAGAGTGCTAAATAGAAAGTAAAGGGGTACCTGGATAGTATGCAGGAGTTTAGAAAGGCTGTTGTTAAGCAACTGTTTTGGATAATGACTCAAAAACACAAAAACTTTGGGTATGACTTAGGCAACAGAAAGTTGAAAGGATTGTTGCCAAACTGAGAGAGCATATAAGAATAAAAATTACCAGAGATCCAGTAGAGATATTAGAGCTATTTGGGGTATTTTATGAAAATTCATATAAAGCAGAGAAGTGGGGAAATCAAGAAAAAAACACAAATGGAAATATGCATGGAAGACTTAAATATGCCAAGGTAGGCATAGATGAGGCTCAACAACTAACAGTTAAGGTAGGAAGAGACAAGAGAAAAATGGTGATGTAGTAACCAGTATGCAGGAAAGTTTCCAGGAATAGATGGCATCCTGGTGGAAGTCTGTTAGCTAGGAGGGAAGAAAATTATAAAAGTATTTTTTAACAGTATTTTAGAAGGAGGGAAGGCACCAACATCCTAGAAAAAAGCTGTGGTGCCTGTAATATCTAAAGAAGGTAAAGATCCATCTGATACAGCTTCATATAGGCCCAATTCCAACTTTTAACAATGATTATAAAGTGTTTATGTCTGTAGTGGCTAAAAGAATGGCAAAGGTGATACCAAAACTGATAGATCTGGACCAGTGTGCTTTTGTGAAGGGGAGACAAACATGTGACAACATTAATAGAACAATGCTAATCTAGAGGGAAGCAGAATGTAAGAAAATATCATTGTCAGTCGTAGATACTGATGCAGAGAAAGCATTCAAAAGAGTAAGCTAGGTTTTTTGAGTAGGGAAATCAAAGCATTTGCATTTTCTGATACAATAATAAAGTTAATTAGAAGTATGTATGTATATATGGGTTCGGTTCAGAAGCTCAAAATACCGAAATCTTGAATTTCAGTATTTCGAGCCCAAGAAGCCGAATCCACATAATAGTGAAAGTTTAGAAGTGCGAAATTCAAAACCTCGGATACTGGAGGTTTTGAATTTCACGCTTCTAAAGTTCTGCTATGGCTATGTATTCAGGTAAGTGTGTGTGTGTGTTAAGGGGTTTGGGTAGGAGCTGTGGTGTGTCAGTGTGTTTTGTTGCTGTGATGTGGGTGTGTGTGTGAAGAGAAAGTAGCTTGTATGGTGGTGTTTTGTGTGTGTTTGTATGTAGTGTAACCTCAGAGTGAGAATATTTAAGTAGGGGGGATGTGAGGGGGTGCTGAGGGGATTGCCCCCTGCTTTCATGTAGTAGAGTGATTGTGTGTGTTTGTGTGGTGGATGGTGTGTGTGTGTGTGTGTGTGTGTGTGTGTGTGTGTGTGTGTGTGTGTGTGTGTGTGTGAGTGTGTGTGTGTGCATGCATGCATATATATGTGTGTGTGTGTGTGTAGTAAAACCACAAAATTCAAAACTTCCGGTATTCGAGGTTTTGAATTTCGCGGTTTTTAGTTTTTGTTGTTTTGTGGATTCCACTTCTTGGGCTCAAGATACTGAAATTTGAGATTTCAGTATTTTGAGCTTCTGAAGTGAATTTGTGTGTGTGTGTGTGTGTGTGTGTGTGTGTGTGTGTGTGTGTGTGTGTGTGTATATATATATATATATATATATATATAGAGAGAGAGAGAGAGAGATCAGAGGCAAAAATCAAAGTGAGAGGGTTCCTCTGTAAGTTATGTCTCAGCACAGGAACCAGGCAGAGGTATTCTCTTTTCCCTTTAACATTCTTGTTATTTTTAAAACCACTGAAAAAGGAAGTAAGGGTTTTAGAAATTTTAGTATATAATTTTGGTGTTCAAGGAAAGTTGGCTTTATTTTCAGATCATATTATTTTGTATCTGATGGAACCAGAAAAGGGTATCTCAGTGTTGTGCAACATTCCGAGACAGTTCCAGATTTTGCAGAATATAAAATTAATGATGATAATGCAAAGACTATAGCCTTAAACCTTGTACCCACACATGAATTGGTTCATCAGTATCCATATTTATGGGGACATGATAAAATGAAGTATTTAGGAGTGTGAATTGAAAACGATTCTGTTATGGCAGCTAAGGATATGTGGGAAAAGACTAAACAAAAAATAATACAAAAACTGAGAAACTGGAAGCTGTCATTTATAGATATGGATAGCAAGATACAAGCAGTAACGTTTTTAGTCCCTTTAATTTTATATACAGGTTAGGCATATTTTTATCAGTCAGAGGAGAAGTTCTGGATAGTAAGTAGTAAAGAGCTGAAGGGCTTTTATTTGGGTGGCGAAGAGGGCAAGAGTCAAGTGGAATAAGTTAATCCTCTAAACAGAACATGAATATTTTGGATTACCAGATTTGAAGGCATATTTTAAAGCTACACAGTTAAGGCTCTTATACATAACACAAGCAGAAAGCTACAATTCAAAGTGGAAAGGGATGATGGTGAAGTGGAGGAGTAATCACAAGAAATAAGGAAAGAATGAGATTTTGGACAGAGATCCTTAAGGAGAATAACAACAGTCATACAGAATATTATATTCATAAATTAACAGAAAGTATACTAAGAACTAAGCCAATGCGGGAATGGAGAATGGAGACTCTACTAATAGGGATAAGGGAAATTAGGGGTAAAGAAAATAAACAAAAGGTGGCTGGAATTTACTGTAGGAATCTGGCAAAGGAACCAAGGTATTGGAAACATAAAAACAGAGAGGGAAAGGTAATAGAATGGGAACAGACCAAGAAGGCATTTGGATCGCAGGCTACTGATTGCCTTCCCTATCAGGGATTCATATCAGAGTATACACAAAGAAAAGGGGATAGGGGAGTCCTAAATGAAATACCTGCCTTGGTAGAGTTTTTAATTGAATCTAGAACAGAAGCTGGTGTTAAGAAAAGTGATATTAGTAGTGCATATAACATATTGCATGAAACTATAGGAATCAGAAGATGTCAAAAAAGATTGGGTAGATAGATTAGATATGCAGTTCATGAAGAAACAATAGCAAGACATATGCATGGCTCCCAAATATACAACAAAATCTAGAAGATTTCGGATTTTTGGCTGGAAGTGTTTGCATAGATTCTTTTACACCCCAAGCAAACTCCAAATAATTTTTCCTCAGGTAGATGGCAAATTTTGGAGGTGCAATGGGGAAGAAAGAGGTATCTGGGAGCATATGTTCTCAGAGTATACTAAGTTGGCAGTCTTTGAAAATTACCTGTCAGGAATACTTGGTGAGCAAATAAGTGTAACTAAGGAAATTATTTTTTTGAGCTGGAATACAGGATCTGAATTGCCTGGACACAGTAAGGCCTTGTTAAGTTTAATTCTGGTGGCTGCCAAAAAGCAATTATTAAAAAAAATGGAAATCAAAATCTAATCCAACTATACTTGAAGAAATGAATATTGTAACAGAGATAAAAGAACAGGAAGTAAGATCTTTAGAAAAGATAGGAGTAAATTACATAAAAAACTGCTGCGGCTTAAGTTATTTTACTATTGGCAATAGCAAGCTCTGTCTGTGAACCTTTACAGTTTGTAATAGAGACGCACAAATCTCCAGTAGCATCTTGTTACCATTTTAACACATTTCCCTGGTTTGTTTTTAATTTGCAATTGCCTGGTATTATTGTTTAAAACCATTGCCTGGGTTTATTGTTAGACTGCATTGTCTGGTATTAGTTATTAAACTCCCTCACTCTGTTAGCTCTTATCTAAACCCACTTTTATTCTCTGTTATTATTTAGCTATTAAACTCCCTCTCTCTGCTACCTCTTATCTATACCCACTTTTACCCTTTGTCTTCACTCAGAATTTAGTTTTTACTCCCTCTCCAGCCTGTCTCTGTGCACTCATGTTCCTTTCCTTACCTGCAGCCCCTTCCCTGCCTGCCTTTCCTAAGTCACATATCCCACCCCCCCCCACTTTTCTGTTTCACTCACTACAATCTGCTTTTCCCCTGCTGCCTTGGGTACCAAATTTACTGTTTGGCTTTCTGTAATATTGCTTGTTTCTCTTTATCTCTGCCTACTCTATTGCTCAAACACTATCCGCTTTATTTATTGACCGTTTTTTGTTAACACTGCTTTCTGGATCATTTTTATTACAGCTTACTCTTCAGCCGAACTCAATCTGCCTTCCCTCAACCACTTCCGCTCAACTATCTGCTGTCTTCAAACTCTGTGGAACACTATCAAAAATAAAAAAGCGGAACTGGAAGCGCTCCCTTACTGAATTTCAATGTAGGTGTTTGCCTACTATTTCTACCATTCAATGTTATTGCTACAAAGTTGATTGTTAGTAGCCTGCACACATGCTGAGACCCCCCATACCTGTCTTTTTCTCTTTGACTAGCCATTTATCCCTTTTACTTTTTAATTTCTATTTACCTCTCCTCCTTTTTATGTATGCCCATTATGCCCCTAGGTAGCAGTATTGCATAGGATGTGATTGCTGTGCAGCTCTTGTATCTCCTGGAGCTGCTCCTGTTGGTACATACACTATTTTTACCTAAATCTTGTGTTCTAGTGCCCATTTATTTTGCTGTTTAACACATAGTAACACCTAGCAAAATAGCATTTTTTCCCTCTAAAGTAAAGCAGTGCACACCATCTCAAGGAAACTTCTTATTCTGTTAGAGCTCCAGACCCATACCTGGTTTTTCTTCTGCTCTGCCTTATGATCACTTTTTTCCCCTCTCTGCAAGCATAACCTCCCCTGACTTACCTGATTGTTTTTCTTGCATTATGTCCTGCTCCCAGATAGGAGAACCCACTCCATTCACCCTCAGACTATGAGATAAAGTTGAATGCAGATGATGAACTTGGATGGTTGGAATACACTTGGCAAGTGAAGCTGAATGCTTGTTATCCCCCTAGGGGTAATAACAGGGAAGATTTTGTAGCCTATTTGAAAAGGAAAGGGTTAAGACATTGAATTTAAAAATGTCATGTGGTGAAACGTTTTAGTATTTAATGAATGAAGTGTAAATTTTTAATTCAGTCTGATGAAGTCTTGTGTATGGAAAGATGAAAGCGCTTACTGAATTGTGGTATTAAAGTATCAGTTTGGTTTATCACCGAGTTTTGTTATTTTTAACACTGAATATCTATCAAGATGTGCAACTTACAGTGCAAATATCAGTGGCAGTTTTCCTCAACAATATCTAAGGTTTTACCCAATGCCGCACAATAGTTTGTAAGTCACTTGTTTTCTGAAGCATTAAATACATATGAAAATATTGCTTATTGTCATAATTACTAACACACAAAATGTGCAGTATGTCTATTGTGATATAAATGGATATTGACAATGAATTTTCCTGTCTCACATCATAGCATTTTACATCATATTCCCAAACAGCATGTAAGTCTATCAGTTATGAAAATATAAACTTAAATATAAAAATCTGAATAATAAGTGGCAAAAAGTGATTAATTTCTCTACTATGGGGCATCCTACATTAACAGTCTTTGTGTCATGTTGTTAATTATTTTTTGCCCTTTATAATACTCCCATTATATAAGCAATAACTAACGATGTTGGTGTGGTATATTAAGATTTACCCATGGTTGGTGTGATTAAATAAAGCCAACCGTGCGTAAATATTATTATATCACACTGACGTTGCCAGTTATTCCTATTATACAATGACATTATTTAAGAAAAAAAATACTTACTTTTCTTAAATAATGGCTTTGTATAATGGTGCCATGCTGTCCTTCTGTGGCTTGTATATATCCTGTTGCCTTTTTTGAGGTACTGCGCATGCATATGAGACTTGCATTCCCATGGATACCCAGTACATCAGTGCTTTGGAAAGGAAGTAACGGAGAAGAGAGAGACAGAATGGAGGAAATACAATGAAAATCAGATACGTGTCTTTAGTTTTGAATAACGTACCTGTTTTTCCTAGTATTTTCTCTGTCCTGTATCTGCTATATCTGGAGTCCGGATTTCAGTTTTTATTTATTTAATTTTTGTAAAAAAAAAAAAAAAAAAAAAAAAAAAAAAAGTTAAAAGTTAATATATACCAATGGAAAAAAGTCTGGGTGACCGAACCTTCTTCCATTGGTATATGCTGAGATTTACAACCAGCACACTGATTGGGCAGACCAAGCAGCATGCTCGTTTTGGGATATTAATGGACAGTCATTGTATAATAGTTGATAAGTCACTTAGTTAAAGAAAGCAGACCCAAAACAAAAAGATCTGGATGCCATAAGAAGCTATGGATGTTAACTGGGCAAATATGAAAAAGGTGATATAGGCTTGAATGAGTTAAACTGTAAGTAAAATAACACAGAAAAAAATAATATGTTGCAATTGCTCTTTTTTATCATACAGTATTATATCTTACAACATTAAAGCATGGAATAAAATAAGTCCCTAAAAGGTAAGAAGTATACACACATATACAGGTTTTTGTGCATGAGTGTCAATATACTTTTTAAATTTATTTTATGTATTTAGACTCTGTTATAAATATATTCATATGCAAAGAAAATGGTTCAATAGCTCATTAAAATTATATTAAATCCTCAGATTAATATGTCTCCATTTTATTGCAGCTTTTTTAACAGGAACTGATAGAATCCCAGTAGGAGGAATGGAAAAGTTTACTTTTACTATCTGTAACCAAGGATTCTTATATTCAGACTTATTCTACCCTTCTGCCAACACTTGCGCTCGCATTTTGTACCTTCCTTGCTACAGTAGTATCGAGGCTCTAAGGATCAGGTTACAACATGCCTTACAGTTCTTTGAGGAATTTGGCTTGGCCTAACTGAATGTATGCCAGTAGCTTTGTCTACCTCAAAATGTCTTCCTTAAATGTAATTATAACTTATTTCTTAGTATGCCAGCAGATTTGTCTACTTCAGACTATCTTCCTTGAATACATTTATAATTTATATTACAATCTATATTAAATTCTAAATATTACTTATTTATAAAATAAAGACAAACTTAATAATTTTTTAACCAATGGATGTATTCACCTTGAGCTGATTCTTTGTGTAAGACTTGAAACCAGACAGTGTTGATGACATGTCCAACTGTGCAGTGGTCTTATTTTTTGAACATTTAGTATTCATGATCACATGAGTAGATTTCATCCCTGCCACACCGTCTGAATTTGGTGATTTTTTGCAGTGTGTTTCCATGTTACCCACTATGTATTTTTTACATATTTCCTCCATAGTGATATTAATTAAATGTCTTAAAATTGCTTTCTTTATTGCACTTAAATGTTACATAAAACCTGTTTTGCCAAACTACATTTTAATGTAAAAAAAACCTTTCTTGTAACCTGGTCAGCTGCAATCTTAGGTTATGAGAGATGAATGTATTTACATAATTATGTTATCAGTTACAGGAGATGTATTAAAGTACATATGTGTATATTTTTGTATTAAATTTTTGTGTGTGAGTAAAATTTACATGAACGAGCTGATCTATGTCTTTGTATGCAGGCTTGCTATATGATGGTTAGATGAGACTTGAACCCTTGAGTAAACAGAGAATGACAGAATTCAAACTCCTCCTCTTGTTTTAAGAAATCCAGATGGAGTATTATTTCAGTGCTTTGTGCAGGTTCTGAATTATAATATGGCAGCAGTTTATTAGTAGCCTGTTTTGAGAAGCATATATGGAATAGAGTCATTACTTATGCAGTAAAAGACAAATGTATTGAAGCTATAAGTCCTGTTTAAGTTTGTTGAAGTTGTAATAATAACAAATTTAAAAAAGACTGTTGTCAGAAATACGGCATTTAATGCAAAATCTAAATACAACACAAATTTATACTTTACCAAGATAAGATGCATTGTTTAGCCACAAACAGCTCCTGGAAATAACATTTTCTCTTACAGGATATAATGACTTTATATTGATGATGATGTTGTTTTTGTGAGGAGAGGGAATGCTAAAAAGATTGAATATTTTGTCAAATGTAGCAGTAATAACAACAGAACAAATGTCTTTCTTTCTTAGGTGATATTGTTAATATGAAAATATTACTTTGGAATATAGTATATACAGAAAAACACAGGCAAGAACAATGCTACATTTTATAAGCTGCCTCTTTTTCATTGTTAAAGGAATATGCCATATGGTGAATCTTTAAGGTTATTTAAGGACACTAGCGGCTATTAGACTTTTCGCAGAGAAAACACAGACTTCATCAAGTATTTGAAACTGAAGTGAATTTCAAGCACAATACTCTGGAAAGTTATATGGGATTGTTATTTTTCTAATACCATATATGAAATGGCTGATGAACAATGTATATTTGTTAGTAAGTAATGTAGCAGTAATAATGCTGTTTTGGATGCATTAAATGCATTGGCATATTTTAACAAATGATGCGAGACTATCTAAAACTGTAGTAAAGGCTCCTAGGATGGTGGTAAACATTGCAAGAAATGTGACACTTTTCATGTGGCCACAGCATGTAAGGTAGGAATATTAACAGAAAATAGTTATTTATGAGGTCTGGTACCGAAAGAAAATATTATGCATCTGAGTTTTTAACTGATCTTCTTCCTAATTGGTGCATGTGGCAGTTTGCAATATTCAAGTTACACACTATTTTATAAGGAGACAATTTAACAGACATCAAGTTGTAATTTATTAAATGCCCTTACTAAGCATTGATCTGTACATAGTAAAGAGCACAACATTTTTTTTCTATAGGCTTGTAGCTGCTTAAAAATAGAGGCCTGCATGGAAACTTTTATACTATATGTTACAACTTTTTTTCTGTATGCTACAAATGTCAGTGCACTTTAAGATCTTGTGAAATCAGTATTAATAAGTCATTCACTATAATGCCTAAGTTATAAAATTGAAAGTTTAGTACTTAACATAACAATAAATCTTTTCATTTATGTCTGTTCAGTATGACTTGTGGATTCATGAAAAGATTGTTGGATCCACCTTGGCAGTGTCAGAGCTCCAGCCTGTAGCCCCTTTAAGAATTTTCCCTCCAATAATGCACCAGTTCCCCCAGGTTACCTCAGATCTAGTTTGACACCTCAGAACCTATGTATAATTATTCTGCCTGCAGGGAAACTAATGTTGTTTAGGACTAAACAGCTCTTCAGGTCTTACAGGGCAAGGAAGGGAAATGGGTGGAAGGACGGAGGGTTGACATGAATAAAAAGTCTTATTATTATGGTAAGTGTATAGCTTTTATGTCCTATTCATTCAATCTGTCCAATCTAATGTGTGTCTCAGAATCCCAAGTTATGATCAACCCAGGGTGGTAACATGACAGGAGACTTTTCAGGATTTTCTAGTCCTGGAGAAGCATTGCTATTTATAATGTCTGATGAAGGTATGCCTGGAAAACCATGAGTCGTCTTCACAAATATCATCTAATGAAGAGGTTCTAAAGAAAGCAGTAGAAGTTGCAACTGCTCCAATGGAGTGAGTCCGTAGCTTGGTGGGTAGAGGTTTGTTGTATGCAGCATAAATAAAGGAAATGCAATCTGACATCCATTTGGAAAGGGAAACTTTAGAATCTTTCTACCCCAGCTTATTAGGAACAAAGGAGACAAACAGCTGAGCACATTTCCTGAAGGATTTGGTTCTTTAAAGGTAGAAATGCAATTGTCTACGTACATCTAAGGTGTATAGAATATATTTTCTGTTGTTTGAATAGTTAGGAAAGAAGACTGGTACATGAATAGGAATGTGATATGTTTGACTCAGAAGATACCTTGAGAAGGAAAAATGGATTTGTCCATAATCATACCCTTTCTTTGTTAAATACCAAGTATGGGGAGATAAATGTGATGTCTGAGTTCTGAAATCCATCTCGCTGAAGTGATGACTACTAAAAGAATAGTCTTCTGTGAAAGAAGTTTCGTGCAACACAGGAAGCTGATTGAAAGGGATGCTTAGTTAGAGCTTCTAGGAGCAAAATCAGATCCCAAGGAGGAACCAGATCTCTGATGGAAGGTCTAAGCAAAAAGATTCCTTTGAGAATAGCCTTACAGAGTGTATAAGAAGCTAGTAAGTGTTCCTGGAAACCTGAGATGGAAATTGGAAATGGTAGCCAACTGGACTTTAATCCTGGAAAAACTAGAACCAGAGTCAAACAGGATAGCTAAGAAAAGGGAGGATGTCTGAGACTGGGGTTGAAAATGGGTTGCTGTTATGAAGGAAGGACCAAGAGACAAATCACTACCACTTACTACAATAGATCCTATGGGGAGAATCTTTCTAGGATGCTGTTAGGATTCTTACTACCTCTGTAGAGTGGAACTTATCATTGATCATTATTGGAAGTGAAGAATCCAGGGGGTCAGTTTCGAGTTGTGCAGGTCAGGGTGAAGCTTCTCTGAAGGGTGTGTGATCAGATCCAGTACTGGATCCAAGAGCCAGACAGGCTCCATGAGATAAGGCCTTAGAAGGGGAAACCAAATCTGTCTGGACCAAAAGGAACTATGATGATGACAGTTGCCTTGCTTTCTGAAAGAATCTGGGTATTAGGGGGCAGAGGTGGGTAAGCATAGAGAAGCCCAGCAGGCCATTGCTGCAACAGAGCATCCCTTGGTAACTGTCCCTGAGGGGGAAGCAAATTGCTGCATTTAGTGTTGTAGGAGGTAGGCAAACAGTTCCCCAGGAACTGAATATCTGGCAGGTTATTGCTGGATTGAGACACCATGCGTGAGGCATGAGAAGAGATCTGCTGAGCCTGTCCATTAGGCAACGGAGTACTCCTGGGAGTTGCTACAACAAAACTGTGTGAAGTCATTGCCTATTGCTAGTAAGATCTGGTTTCTCCTTGATTGTTGATTACCAAACTATCATCATGTTGTTTGGATAGATCATGCACTGGGGAAGGCAGTCATGAAGTTCATGCAACACAAGATGAACCACTCTCAATTCCAAAATATATATATATATATATATATATGAGTATTGGCCTCCATTTCTGTCTGTAGATCTTGGACCATTCTCCCTTAGAAATGTCCCTCCACATGAGGGAGGATACATCTGTGATTACATTAGCTACTGAAGCAGATGGTAGGAATAGTTTGCTAGAGTGGACCAATAGAGATCATAACCATTACCTCGGGTGCTTCCTGCATGAATGCACTGACCACTAAGCCTGTAGGAGCCATTGCAGAATCCTCATTTGAAAGCATGCAAAGTACGCCATTAGAACTGATAGTGCTATTAAGCCTAATTACTTCAGAACTAAGGTTGCAGTTGGGGGTGGTTTGTGAAGCAGAGAATGAACTGCTGACTTCAAGTCCTGAATCCTGTTAGGTGGCAATGAGACTATGGACTAATCAATGTCCAGATGACACCCTATAAACTTGATCCTGTGAACTGGTTGAAGGTTTAACTTCTGACAATTTATGGAAATTTCCAGGAACTGGCACAGTCTGAGAAGACAGTCCTTGGCCTCTTTAAGACACTCCATTAAGGGAGTAATGACTGTATCTTATCCAGAAGTGAATGAATCTCCTTAACTCTTTCATAGTCTTCATGTGTAGGTAAGTGTGTTGGAGATCCATGGGGACAGAGCAGAATCAATTGCACCATGACCCTTCTGAATTGGTTCTTTTGATCATACTTGTTCAGAAGGCTTAGGTCTAGAATTTTATTCAGAACCCAAAAGAACTTTGAATAAAATCCTGACCTTTTCTGGCCTAGTGGGACCTCTTGGATGGCTCTTTTAGAGAGAAGAGATGCTATCTCTTTTCTTGCCATTTCAGCCTGACTAGGTGGGACTTCCAGCAAAGGCTTTTTGGGTTGGGGGGATCGTAAGAAAAATGGTATGGAGTAGTCTCTAGTTATTATCCTTCTTATCCATTTTTTTTGCATGATGGTCTTCCACACTCCAGGGTAGAAGGAGAGGGAGGGGAGCAGTTGGGCAGACTTTCAGCAATGCTGTGGTCTTCTATTGGAGAAGTGCCTATGATATTCCTGGTTTTGTGGACCTCTTCAGCCTCTGAGCTAGTGTCCATTGAAGAGCCACCTCTGCTGTAGCCACCCCTATCAGAAGATGAGTCAAACTATTGATGTTTAGACTTCTTAAACTAGAGTGAATGAAGCCCCTTCTGGTTTCTGCTACATGATCTCTGTAGAACTTCAAACTTAGCTCCAGTGGCAGACAGGGGTCTTACCATCCTGTTCAAATGTCTGCATCCTCTCCTTCAATGACAGGCCAAACCAAGAAAATCCATCAACTGGGGTAATGGTGCAGGGCACCTTAGAGTTGTTTGCAAAGTCACAAACCTGCAAATAGGAGTACTGCCTCATCACTTATTCAGTCCCTCTGCCCTAGCCACTACATTTGATACTCCATTTGACACTTTATGCAAGAGGCAGATGAAGAGGTTAGTGATACTGAAAATGGCAGTCAAGTTTGTCTCTAGTTGTTTTCTCAACTCCAACAACAGACGAGCTTTCAGAGTAGGCAAGGCTTGCTGTGGGAAACCTCTCTGAAATCTACTCATATGTGTGGTGTAGCTAAGGGCACTTAATGCAAAAGTTCCTGAAGCATATACCCACTTCCCAAGTATATCCATTGCCCTGGACTTGTTTGCGATGATGAATAGAGGTTGAGTCTTCAGACAGCTCTCTCCCTTGGTAATTGCTGTTGCAGTGATAGAGTCACCCTAAGGGGATTTAGCCCAATACTGTTTGTCTTTAGGTGGGTATAGACTCTTATCATGTTTACTAGGGACTGCTTTACAAGTGTCAAAGTTCTTGTAGTGACCTCCTGGCCACTAAGTCAATCAACTTGTTGACCTGGAACACCAACCAGGACAGACATGGGGCCAAACTGTAAGCTTCAAACAATACTGCTTCATTCTGAGAGGGGGGTTTATGGGCCAAGATCCCCTCCAATGCAACAACTCTAAAAGTCTTCAGAAAGAGGTATCCTCAGGAAGGGATTGGAGGGATCCCTCATGATCCTCCAAATTGGTATCTGAAGTGGGGGACTCTGATTTGGAGTCTAGGTGCTTAGTCTTCCACATTCTCTTCTTAGAAACATCAGGAGAAGTGTTGCCTGACTTCTCAGAGGACCGGATATGTTTTTGGACAGGTGTTTTGAAGCTTATGGATGAAGTCTGTCTCAAGAACGCCTGATGGGAAGAAGATGAGAGAGACAGAGAGATTGTGAGAGTCATGGGATGGAACTATATCTGTTGGGGTTTGAAGCTCTGCTGTCTTGTGAGAAGTGATGACACTCCTCAACTCCTGGAAGGCTGATCTGATCTCCATTTGATCCAAGGATATCGCCTCCAGATTCATCCCCCCTTTGGAAAGACAATTGGGGGCCAAAGGAGGGACACCCAATGTCAAAAGGTGGAAGGCCTTGATGAGGGGATATAAATCGAAGACTCAAAAGCCAAACACTCGGACAACATCAATGCAGCTGAACCCAACCGCCCTGCCAATGAAGCCAAAGCCCTGAGCATGAGCCCTCAGTTCCAAGACTGCATTGGTCCAACAATGTGGCAGTCAAATATGTCAGATTCAAAATACCCTGGTGCTGAAAATATATTATCTTCAGATAATCCATAAAGTCCTTCGGGTCTTATAAAAATATATAAGAAGCAACCCAGAAGCCACAGGTTCCAGATGGAAAGCTGGTTTTGAAACCCCAAGAGCTGAAAGTCAGACCAGGGAAGGAATTAGAATAGGGACATCTGGGCAGATCTGGCCACATTTGGAGCCAAAGGAGATAGAATGTCCCCTAGCTTAGTCTGTATCCTCAGGAAGTTCTCCATCAGATGGTCAAAGGATGCATCTTATGTACTTTTATAAGACCTGAAGGACTTTATACATAGCTCTGATGGTCTGGACTTGGTATGCTGATCCATTTTCTCTAGTGACACCTGTTATCTCTTTGAGTCATGAATTAAGTGGTGGATGTTGAATGGCAAGCCCCAACTTCTTCAACTTCAAAACTTTCAGGGCAAAGTATGAAGGCATAGGTTCAGAAGGCCTTTTCCTAGATTCAGAGTCTTTATGTTTCAAAGTTTGGTCCGTGGTCTTTTTTGATTTTGCCACTTCTGGATCTGGTGGCAAGAAGTCTCTTAGTATCAGTTTGTTTTCTTTCTGTTGGCTAGGGGCCTGTGCCCAAACCATACACAGATGTCACAGTGAAAAGCTAGATGGGGAACTCCCAAACACACAACTCAGGGCATGCATGTGCTTTATTGTGTGGTATTTAGTGTCCAGAAAGCCAGTATTTTAAAACTTGCTTATTTCTGCATTTGAAATACACTTAGTTATAGAACATGCTAGAGAAAAAATTATCAGCAACTATTACTTATCAAATCACAACAATATTCAAAATTTCTGAAAACTCTTCATACACAAAATTATCTATATCTCTATCTAAATATATATATATATATATATATATATATATATATATATATATATATATATATATATCTATATATATGGATCTAGGATGTTTGATCGAAAAATCAAACATCCGAATCCATTAAGGGCAAGCCTACTTATGTGAAAGTGCTTTTCACCAAAGAAGCACTTTTGCGTAAGTATGCTTGTTGCCGAGGCCATACTAAGGTGCAGATAAGGCAAAATTCCCTTTTCCCCACTGTAGTGTGATCTCGGAGGGAGAATATTAAAGTAGGGGGGTGTGCAGGGGGGCAAAACGTTAATGTAGTGTTTTTTTTTTTTATTAACACACTTTAACGAAAGCGCTTTTTTGATGAAAGTGCTTTCATTAAAGTGTGTTCAGTGGTTATGGATTCGGACGTTTGATCTTTCGATCAAACATCCTAGATCCATATATATATATATATATATATATATATATATATATATATATATATATATTAACATAATTCTCTTGCCCCTATCCACCATGTCAGAATAAAATCTACTATATTCCCATGGTTAACTCCCCCCACTCGCTCCCTTATGGTTCAAAGGAATAAAACTTGGAAGCTTTGGATCAGAACTAAACTGCCTTCTTACCTTCAACAATATAGATTCCTTTGGAACCTTACTAAAAAAGCCATTTTTAATGAAAAGAGAAACTTTTACTGTAATCCCCCTAAAGCTCACCTACAAAATCCTGAAACAATTCTGGCATGCTATTAATCGAGTCCTTCTTCCTGGAAGCCCGTCTATTCCTCAGCCTAGCCCTTCTCTCTCTCCTCTACAAACTGCTACTAACTGTAACTCTTACTTCATTGACATTATCACAAAACTCTTAAATCATCCTCACTCTCACTCCACCCCCCCCCTCTCCAATAATTCCCTCTCATAACACCTCTCAGGTCTGCTTAAAAACTGTTTCCACTAGTTATGTAAAATCTTTACTTCTGAAGCTTAAACCTTGTTTTCCCTCAATAGATGGTCTCCCTCCTCTATTTCTACAGCTAGCTGCCAACTCACTAGCCCTACCCATTTCTATTCCCATTAATTGATCTATTACTGAGACTTTGGTCCCTGATCTATGCCAAATTTGCTGCCGTTCTTCCATACACTACTCATCACTGCATAGCACTTAAAACTGAATTGGTCAGAATTCCTCCATTACCTCCTCCTCTCTCAGCTTAAAATAATTCATTCTGTTCTATACCAACCCACTTTCTGTCCCTACATTTCATCTGTCATCTCTCTCTATACATGTACTAGAACCCTATGTATCTCTGAACAATATCTCCTAACCATTTTCAAACCTATGTCCAACATAGGAAAAAATCTCTATAGCTGTTACTATTACCCTGCTGAGAACTGGAATAAACTGTCTCGACATCTGATACATCAGATCCAAATCCCTATTTAGAGATTCACTAAAATTTCACTTTAAGGAAAATAAACTATGTCTTTGCTATCTTCCTCCTGACTAAATTTTCTCTCTAATTATACTACTGTCTTATTCTTACTTCTACATCTGTGAAACCATACCTTTCTCCTTATTTCTCTTTATGGCAACTATATCACTCTTTCCTTCGTTTCTGTTTCTTTTCTGTAACTTATAAATTCTTTCATTCTTCTTCATTTATTATACTTTTCTTAGCCAATTTTATTTTATCTGTTTTTTAGCTTTTCTAAGACTTAAGGTCTATCTGTATTTTTTATGCTGCAGTAAGTACCAGTAATGTTAAATTCTATTGTTTATGTCTTTGTAAAATTTTGATTTACTTTATGTCTAATTATTGAATGTTTATTGTGGAGCTTTTCTCCTCGGGTCTCCACTGAAACAGGGCTTTCTTCCAGTTGGACTAACCCAGTTAACAAATGTCAAACAAAATAATAAATAATAAATTTATATCAAATCCTAACACTAAAGAAATGACTATAACTTCACTTGTTATACTGTCACTAAAGACAGAAGAAAACCAGATGAGCAAGGAATAGGAAAACCAGCAGGGAAGAAAGGGTTGACTAGAAAGAAATTTAGTTGAAAAGTTTCAAACTTCTATCCTAAACATAACAATAAGACCAGATTACAATTTATCTGTAAAAGTAAATATATAAATGATGGAAGATAACCAGCTAATAAATTTTCAGAGGAGGAACATTTAGCTGTCAGTGGAAATCACGTCCGTTCGCTATGGTGACAAATGCAATTTGAGGTAACTAGGGGGAACTGCTACATTATGAGAAAGAAAAATTCTTAAAGGGGTCAAGGCTGGAGCACTAATGCTGTTGAGTCTGATCCAATAAGCAGCTCGAGGACCCACATGCCATATCGGACAAACTGAATGAATAGCATCAGATGTTTGCTCTTGTATAATTGATTTTACCTCATTGTTCTAATTGACCATGTGATGCATTTTATGTATTTAAGTGTGGTAAAACAATGCAATTTAGCTTGATACAGTGCAAAGCAATATTGCATAAAACATATGTGGATTTTCCATTAAAGTTGTCTTATCTCTGTCAGTATTTTCCCCCTACTTCATATTGCTGTGTTTCATTAAAGTTGTTGTGTTTTACTTAAAAGTTGTAGTAATGTCACAGAAACAGTCATATCATCTAACATACCTACATACATACAAATATTTCAAGCATGGGCTTTAATGCCCTTCTAGCCTGCCAAAATACCAAAACACTTGTTTCCATAATGTGTCCAGGCTGTTCTTAAAAATATCTAAACTAGTACTTGCTTTAATATAATTTGGAAGTCTGTTCCATGCATCAGCTACTCTGTCAGAGAACCAATTGGTACAATTCTCATTCCTATAGAATCTTCTACATAAGTTGCCTGATGATTCTGTAGTACGTTTTGATAACCCCAAACATTCTCAGAGGTCGTTGTGTCTAAATGCCATATATATCTCCTCTTAGATATCTGTAAGAGACACTATACAAGTTCCGATATTTCACTCTTTAATAATAACTTAAATTTTCACATCCATGGATGCCCTTGGTATATTTCCACTGTATTCTTTCTAGTTTACAGATGCTTGTTCTCTTACAGGGTTTCCATATTATTATTCCACACTCAAGTTTGGGCCTAATGCAACTAACAAATAATGACTTTGTCATTTGTGATTTCCTGGACTTTATAAATCTTTTTATGCAACCTATAGTTCTATAACTATAATTTACCAGGAGGCTGATATGATTAGAAAAACTCATAGCTAAATCTACCCATATACCCAGGTCCTTAAATATGTTTACAGTTTCAATCACGGTGTGCTGTATTAAATATTCACCTTTGAATTAATGTTTGCCAAATCTCATATGCTTAGTTTTTGATGTATTTATTAGCATATTATTCTCCTGTGCCCAAATGCTCAATTTAGTCAAGTTATTTTACAGGCATGCCTTATCTGTAACACATGTAATCAGTTTACCCAGTTTCAGGTTATCTGCATATAGACTGTAGAACACTTCAGATTAAAAAGTTAGGGCTGAAAGATACAATCTAAACAAGTAACGGCCTAGGGCAGAGCTCTATGGAAAACCCTGACTGTAACGAAGGATTTCACATGTTCAGTTGCTGTATGATACTTGCCATGTCCTATTTGTAAGACATGCAGCTATCCATCTTATCAAGAGTGCATTGATGCCTAATTGTACTAATTTATTGATCAGTGTTTTGCATATGACCCTGCCAAATGCTGAAGTTAAATCTATATAAATTGCATCACAGCACAATTTTTCATTCATACCAGTTATTATATTGTTATAGAACATCATGTTACAGGGGGTAATAGATCTATTTTCAACACATACATGCTGATATATGGTTTCAAGTCCCAACCTATCCAGTTCTGACAATAACTTATCCAATATTACCTTCTCCATTATTTTCCACAACATGAAAGTAAACTTAAAGGTCTGTATGACTCTGAGTTTGTCCTACTTCCCTTTCCCTTAAAGACAGAGGTTTCATAAGCGCATGTCTCCAATCTTGAGGAATCTCCTCATATTTATATGCCAAGTGAATAATAGATATAATGGTACTGTAAGATCTTGCTGAAATGTTCTCAGGTCATTGTTACTAATTCTCTTTCCTCCCTGTGCTTTGTTTGGATCCAATTTGCACAGTTCTTTTTCAATATAATCTAATTTGATTCCGGTGTCTGTGGTTACCTGGATGTCACTAGGACAACTTATCACCCCTTTTGTGGAGCCAAACTGTTTTGTATAAGATTTTGTAAATATATCTATAATCTGTTGGGTCTGAGAATAAATTTTAGAATCTGCACACAGTTTATCAATTTGTGTCTTTACTCCTTCCACAGCTTGTGTATCTATAAAAAGGTTTTCTATTATGCTCAATATCTTTATATAACTTTCTTCAAAATTTTCTTGATCTTGTTTCACACTGCTTAATCTGTTCGTCCACTGTGTTTATTTTAGTTTTCAAAGTTATAGTTCGACCTCTCTTCCATTTCTTATATTTTTTTGTCTTTCACCTTAATCAGATATCTTGTTCTTATGGAAATATATCCCCCTGAAATTGTATGCCTAGATCCTGATGTTACAAACTTTTTTGATTTTTTTATATTCAAACAATTCTCTTTCAAATCTTTCCACATTCCATCTGTAGTTTTTCCATATTTACACCTCACTCCAGTTAGTTTTACATAGTGACTGTTTTGCTTCCATATAATCTGTAATTAACCTTCTGTGCATTGGTTTAGATTTCAGTTTGGCAGAATTATCTAGCAACAAATTAACCTTTATAACCCCATGATCACTGCACACTGGTAAAACTTGACATGAAGTAACAGTAATTTCTTTAGGAACACAAACAATGTCTAGTATGTTCCATCCCTTGGTAGTTGTTTTTTTTTACAATCTGAAGCAATTGTTGCTCCTGAATATATGTTGTGAATAATTTCCTTGCTAACATTGTTGAATCAATATTATTCCAGTCTGTTTCTGGTAAATTTAAGTCCCCAGCTAATATTATTGTTGCCTCCTGTGTTTCATGCAAGAAATGTATGAATTCCTCTAGGTCATCTGCACTTGGCTTTGGTGGTCTATACACTCCAACAATTGTTATATGTTCAAGGGTTGTCTTTATTATCACAGTTGCACAATCTATAGTATTGGTGTTATCATTCAACATGTAATAATCACAGGTCTCATAACTATCTTTAATCCCTATCATAACACCTCCACCTGATTTTTTGTTAGTATGTCTGTTACAGTAAAAACATTTATACTCTGACAGAACTGGTTTCCAGTCATTGTTCTTTAACCATGTTTCACAAACACCACATCAATCTTTTGAGAACATAGCAAAATTTCCAGTTAAAAAAAAAACATTATTAATGCTCCTAGCATTAACAACCATCAGAGATGCATCACATGTTGCTATCTGTGAACTGTTAAATTTTCAACATGGCAAAAATCCTGCCTAGTGTTTGTCAAGTATTGCAAAATATCTGTTGTGAAAATTCTCTTCCCGGATCTTGACAAGTGCATGTCATCCTGTCTGAACACGTGTGCCCAAAACTAGGCTTGGATGCTCTACACATTTTTTAAAACAGGACATTTTTTCTATGTAGGTATTTACCCAAAAATCTTTTTATTCACAGTGACCTGACTATCCTTTATATATGTGATTTGTGAAAAATATGTTCTAACACCAGCACAAGCTATACTATGTAAGGGGGCTGTCAGTTCCCTACTAACAGTTAAGGAATCCTTGTGGATGACATCATTTGTACTGATGTGAATAAAAACGGATCCATACTTCCTTACATTAAGGTGGTCCAAGGCTTGTCTCACATCTTCTATTTTTGCTTGTGGCAAGCATAAGACTATTCGATGTTCATTATCTTCTCTGCAGATATAAGAATCAGTTACTCTAATAATTGAATCTCCAATTACAAGAATATCCTTGCTGGACAGCTCTGAAGATTCTTCAGCATCTAATGCAGTAATATTTGCTCTATCAGTTGTTATGAAGGATGGATCTTTATCACCATTAGTCGTATTAATCCCACTGATTTCATTGTGTACTAAATTCTCATCCAGCTGGTATTGTAAATCCACAACTTGAGCCATGTAGTCAACATCTGTCTTTCTCTTCTTTTTTCTTACAGTAATGTTCTTCAATCCTTCCACATTCAGTTTTGATTTCTTCCTTTTCACCTGCCCCTTACCTGTTTTTTCTACCTTCTGTTTTGGAAAAATTATGCCTTTTTCTGTAGACTGAAGGTTTTCTGATAGAAAAATATTATCATTCTCTGTAACCTGTGTGTTACATAACAAAGCGGTGTCCTTTTTAATACGTATTCTCTTTCCTTTACAGACATTAATCAGTTTATTTTTATTCCTTGTAATTTGTTGTGAACTTCTTCCTTTCTTTTTTTTTTGTTTCCTTCTAAACAAACTAGATTCTCAGATTGCTGAATACTTGCATCCAGAATTCCAAAATTGTCAGGGGCATTGTCTTGTTTCATGGGAACACAGATCACCAGTGTTATCAGCTGTTACCTTTAAATATGCATACATTTATCACATTGTACAATATATTTGTGGAATAGGAAAGTATTGCTTCTACTACTTCACTCATAAAGGCAGAGAAATTGCAGGGCTCTCAGGCTATATACTAATAAAATGGTAAAATATGGGACAGCACCTAAAGATCCAGACAACATTGCAGACAGCTTCTATCATCCTGAAATGTTACCCAACTCTACTAACCAGCTCCACGCCTCAAATGGCATCATACAAGGAGGTGGAGAATTCCTACTTAAAGGAAAACTCCACTGTTGAACTAAAATAAATCTATTTTTTTCACTCTATTTTTGTTTTCTGAGCTATTTAAACACCTTAAAATCACTCTGACTGCTTCTTATATAATTTATGTTTTCTGCAAAATGGCTGCCAATGGGGCTTGACATATCAAGATGATCTTGTTTTTCTTCAATCCTTCCTCTTTCCCATGGTCTATTTCAAGTCTGTTTTATACTAGTCATGCTAGACATAAGGAAGTAGTAGCATATTCCCATGCCATTGACATATAATGGGATTAGCGTTAGTCACTGTCATCTTATATACCTTCTGTAACAGGACTTCTTTTATTTCTCAAATGGCTCTCATTTGTACGTGTCTCAGAGCTTATTTTACAATATACTAAGAAGTTAAAGCTGCATCCGAAAAAAAATAGATAAATTGCAGGTCTTTGCTCAAATTATCTTTTTGTAGATCAAGAAGAACTGACAGTCCTCTCCTGCCACACTTGGGTAGATATGATGCTACTTTACAAGAATTACAAGAACAATTTTTTTTCTGAATTTTGTCTAAATGTCACATATATCTTTGATACTACATTTAAGTAATTCTAAAATAGAAAGTAGTATAAACAACAAACATTTACAATTTAAAGCTTGGCATTTCAGTACTGTGATGCTGCTTATATGAAGTTGTCAAAAGAGTTGACAACTGCCTTTGAACCACTGACTGATCTAATTGCTCTGATGTGCTATGAAAGGCATGGTTATATTGGAAGCAGCTGTAAATCAGTGTAAGCTCTCTTCCTCTCTGCAATAAAGATAGTGGAAAACAGCTTCACACCTCTCTGTCTTTTTTTACAGTAGCTGCTGAGCTCCTAACAGCAGCAGGACTAATTACCCATATACGATTGTCAGCAGTACCTGACTTCAAATTTCTCTGTCTGTAATATGTCATGCAAGCATAGACAAATTCCTCTGCCAATTATGTGAGAAGTTAAGCTTTAAAAAAGTGAGTGGTGTTTCCTTCCTTTGCTTCCAAGGCAAAAAAACGAAAGCTTTAGAATGTGCAAGCAGGTTTCTGGTACCTACACAACACTGGAACCATACTGTAGGGAGAAAACCTAAGAGTTGAATTAAACTGTAGGAAAAGGTGACGTTTTGCTTTAATGATTGAGGCTACACCATGACAACTGCTTTATTATGTGACTGTAGCATCAAGAACCAATAATGAGATTCAGAACTATTTTATTGTAATGAATCATATGATCCATTCATACCATAAGCCAAAGGTGGGAAATCTTGTCCCTTAGTCTCTAGTAGCCACTGAACTCAACCTTAAAACTCTGTCATGTAATCAGTACTATTACTGTCACAAAACAGGGGGCTCCACACTTATAGCACAGTCTACTTTTCCATTAGAAACACTTTTACAGTCATGGTCAGTGTAGGAAGAGGGTGAACACTAGTAACAGACAAGCACACATGCACTCATCCTTTCTCAAAGATAATGTAACACTCTGGAGGCCTTAAATGTCAGCAGTGTTCCTTCAGACATATGGCTTTCTCCATGCAATAAAATGCAATACAATTGTTAGTATACAAGGGGAGCTTCTCTCTAAACCAGAAAAGCCCACTGGCTTCAACTGGCAAGGCTACTGTTTTTGTAAGTATTCATTGGCATGCTGTATCAATGTATACCTACTATGATTTCTATCATACTAAGGCTTCAAAGTCTTAGACTACTGTTATTTTCTCCCATTTTGCCTAAGAATACCATTTCTCACTAACTCAGTGATTAACAGCATGCTACTGTACCAGAAGCATATTACTGATCATATTATTAGCCGCAAATGTTTTTTAATATAATTTTGATACTTAAGGTTTATGGTGCAAATTGACTAAGTGTTGGGGGGAACAGAATATGGAGGCTTGCTATAAATCTGGCCCATGTGCAAGAAACACCAGCTCAATAAGATATAAAAAAACATAGAACTCTTGTTTGCATAAGTCCACTGGACAGAAATGCCCTTTCAGGGATAACCTGCAATACTGTCTCATTAACTGACTTGCTCAGAGTCACAGAATAGGCAAGAAGAGGTGGAGGACATCAAACCCTGGAAAGCAGTTCATAGTGTTAATCCTCTGTGCCAACTGCCACATGGGCTACTACACTGGGTCAGTACTTGAATTAAAGTTACTGAGACTGGAATTTACAATCCAAATACTTAAAGGTTACACAACATTGCTCACCTGCATAACATACAGGGATGAAGTCCTGACTATGATCCAAGTGACTATAGTATGACTAGCAGGCTGTGGAGCTGGATGAGATTATACAAGGCAAAAAAACAAAAAAGGCAAGACAAAAGCCTGCTCACCTGTCTCTAGGCAGTTGTCTGATGCCTGTATCTGACAGACACTACGAAAGAGATTGCTGGAACAAGCTAGAAAATGCATGGGCATGGAGTTTAGGTGTATGCATTGCCATGGAGGTGGCACACTTACTCAACTCATTGTGTCAGGAAGTTCGAATGCAGCTATCACGTTTCAAGTCTAATAATTCGTCATAGTATAAGGGCCTATGCATATCTGCTCTTCTCCAAAGTCAATGGGTATCCAAGGCCATGTGGCCATAATGTATTCCTTTATGGATGGACAAAACCCATCCAGCAAAGGAGCAAGTGTACAGTTTGCCCAAATGCAGTGGTCCCAAGGAAAAAACAATTTGATGTGTATGGAGTCTGGTTAAAGGCAAGTGATCCTGCCAAGTTAATCTAAGTGAAAACTAGTTGTAAAAAAAGTTACCTTACATTTAGAAATGAGATTTATAGAGAGTAAAAGGAAAGGAATATTATTTGCTAACCACATTCAATCTGCTTCAACTTCATAATTTTTACATGGCAAGAATTGTTTTCTGAGCAGCTTGCTAGTTGGGAATATGATACCATACAAAAGGTTTCACCATGATTTATTGAATAGCATCTGGATGAATCTGTGAATAGATGAACACAGCCAGTCAGGCCTTGTTGAAAAGAAAGCTAAAGGAAAAAACAAGCCCTATTCACCCTCTGTGATTGAGACTTCTCCTCTAACAACCCCTATACTTACATGTACACACCTTCACAGTTATACATCTGCAGAAAAAATGTTTTAGAAAAGTGAATCTGCTGGCATTCCAATGACAAATACAACTCTTTTGGGTTTCATCTTATCGGCAAACAACATTCACTGCCTTTTAACTTGTCTAGTTGTGAGTGATGAGTTATAACATTAACTCAACCACTAGTAGGATAACCTTCCATCCAAACAGATAAATAAAAACAAAATGACATAAAGTGAATATATAGTGTGAATGTATAATGTGGACAGATGAAGAAAGATATAAGAAAGTATTATTTTACAGAGGCATCAGGGCTATGTGAATTGCTTTTTTGAACAGATAGCAGCATCAAATTCAATAAAGGAATTCAAGAATATATATGACAGAAATAAAACAATTTTGTCTGGCAGCAAGAAAAGAAATAAGGCATGGGTTAACTAAGATATGTATCTTATCCAACTGGCAAGGAAATGGACAGACTATCAAAGCAAGCAGTTCTTACCTGACATCAGATTATATGTCTATCCTCAGGATTCATGAAGCTTGCGCCAGGTGCATGTGTAGCATTGGCGTTCTAACACCAAATATGGCCACTGAGCGATTCAGGTAAGAACTGTTTCCATGTGCACTACCTGCGTACGCTACACCCGCACAACTCCCGGGCCCTGTATGCTAATTACCCCATGTGCAGCAGTGTAGCATGCAAATGAAGGTATGTAGCAATTCAGGAAGTGGTGCAGGTGTAGTGTAAGCATGCAGAAATGTAAATCGTAGAAAACGGTTTACATTTTTGCAAACATAAAATCGGAGCCATGACAGCCGACCAAACACATGTATTATACTGTTAATATATGCCAATGGCTAAATATATAGCCATTGGCATAAAAAACATGTACAAAATATAAAATTAACATTTAATATATATAGTCGCACTATAGCGATGTGGAAGCGCAGGGCAGCGGTGCGCAAAGGGGATCGCAAGGAATATATAAAAATATAGAATAAAACCACAATGAAACACATATCATGATTTCCCCATAATAGTCAATGGCAAGCATGCTACACCATACTATGGTGCAAGGGTTGCTAAGGGGCAGTGACAATGTTATGTGCAGTAGCTAGGAATTAGTAGGCAATGCCATGCAAATGAGTGGAGTAATAGTGAATCGCAGATTCCCCGCTGGTGTAAGTATGCACCTCACAGCGTAGAGTTATAACACCAAGGTGTGCCCATAAGATAAAGATGACATCAAGAGAGGGGTGTGTCGCCATTGCTGTAAGCACATTGGAGCATTGCTAAACTGTTTGCCCCTAGCTAGGCAAAGCTGCAGGATAGGGGTGTGTTGAATTGGCCATAGCTATGCTTAGCTGAGAGTACACAAGGTAACCGAGTATGCATGTGAACGGAGATGAAAACGCATGTAAACCTGGTAAACGGGTTTGCGAGGCGCGCATTGCAGCTGAAACAGGAAGGATATAGGAAAGAAATAAAGAAATGCTGCAGCAGTGAAATTGGAGTACAAATGACTAATTAACACCTAGGAGCCTACAGTGGGCCATTGACAACAGCTAACAAGGCTGCAAGCAGCTACCTGGAGAACAGGAAAGGGGAGGGGCGGTACTGCAAAGAAAACAGTAAATTGTCAAAGCAGAAGAAAGCTGATTTGCTGTATATCAGCTACAAGGCACATTTTGCCATGACTGGGTAGGGAAAGTACAAAACAAGAAAGACAGCAGGTGGATGCATGCCTGATAATAGGAGGGGATCCAGGTTTAAAAGTGAATTAAAGGGCAACAGATTAATCAAGGCAGGCAAGTAGATCTCCACAGTAAAGGCCCCACACTTGTAGTACTCATTGCAAAACCCAATATTAAGACATGCTCCAGCTGGAATAGCTCATACACACCTACTGACATCAGCAGCATCCATAGCACAATAGTATAAAGTGTGAAAGCACCTCACACACATTTGTGTATTCCCATACACTCTGCACCAGTGGTGTATACAGATGGGGAACTTTTAGTATGTACATGTTAGGGGCTACCATAGCTTTGATCCACCAGTATGTGTTGGAGACTGAAGGTGGTGTCGAGGATGATGCACATGACCACCTCAGGCACCAGAGGAGGAGAAGAGTGTTCAGAACCAGGGTAACCTACCAGGGGCTACATGATCTGGAGATAGTAGAGAGTTACAGGGTGGACAGGGACATCCTGCAGCAACTTGTGGAGCTGTGCCGCCCACGTCTCAGAGCCAGAACAAAGAGAGGGGAACCCATCCCAGTGGATACGAAGGTATGTGTAAGCCTGAGAATACTAGCTACAGGTACCTTTCAAAGACCAACTGGGGATATAATGGGGATCTCACAGGCATCAGCATCCAGGGTACTACACCAGTTCCTAGATGCCATGTTACCACATGCCAATGAGCACATATACTTCCCTCAAACACAGGAGGAGTTGGCCAGCAATATGCGTCTCTTCCACCATGTGGTAGAATACATGGAGATACTGGGTGCAATAGACTGCATGCACATACACGTCAAGTCACCACCTGATGAGCAGGGTAGGCACTACATAAACCACAAGGGATACCCCTCCATCAACTGCCAGGTCATGTGCAATGCCCAGGGCATTATCATGGATGTGTGTGCTGGCAACCCTGGAAGCTATCACGACTCCCACATCTGGCATGCCTCACAGCTGTTATCAGTTACTTGCCAGGGGGGACATCCCAAATGGCCACCTGGTGGGGGATGCTGACTATGCACTGGAACCGTGGATGATAACTCCCATCAGAAATACACACACACCCATGCAGGAACGCCATAATGAGGCACACGCACAAACCAGAATCATCATAGAACGTGTGTTTGGGATGCTGAAATCAAGGTTCCGTTGCTTCAACATATCTGGTGGAGCCTTGCAGTACTCTTCAGGCACATGTGCCCACATCTTCATAGTGTGTGCCATGCTACACAATATGGTCCTGTGGAATCAGCTGCAGCAGGGACAGAATGGTGAAGGCCCTCACAGCCCACCACCATTGCCAAGGGCCCCACAGGCACAGAGGTACTCAGACCACGAACACCCTGAGCCAGCCCCAGTAGGCAGACAGAGGCAAGCCCAATATGCCCATGCCTTGTCAAAGAGGGAACGTATAGCACACACACTGACAGTGTAGGCACCTAGGGACTGACACCTTTCTCCACCTGCACACACAGTAAAAATGGATGGCACACACACACACACACACACACACACACACACACACACACACACAAGACTACCTGTAAATTGTTATGTTTAGGCAGTCTACTGTGTGCATCCAACATAGGCAGCCCTCAACTATTGCACACACAACTGCCATTGGCACAAGGTAAGTCAACACCTGAACAGTAAATTAAGCTATCAGCATATGCAGATACTGTATGTATAGATGCATAGGTAGGTACTTGGCCAACTGCCAGAGGCCATTCATAAGCCCAGCAAAAATGTGTCAGCTTTTTCCACCCAATTGATTCATTAACTGTTCCTCTGTGGAGCAGAGCCAATGGCGGGATCCCTGGAGTACATCTACTGTTCCCCATCCACTCTTCAAGGTTTCTCTTGCAGAGTGTTAGTGGGGGGCTCTGTATAATGTAGTTAGGGATGTTGTTCCAAAGTATGGGGAATGTCTGTGACAGGAATCTGTCCCTCCAGCATCTTCCAGTTATTGTTCTGGCAAGTTTCAGCTCACTACAGTGTGTGCCTCACTGTGACATGGATTCCCATAGGTGGAGCATATTCATCAAGCCTGCGTTCGACATGGCTGTGTTGGCCAGCGGAGATCATCTCTGGGTAAACGAGATGCCACTGAGTAAAGCAGGAGTTTATTCAGTCTGGCTGCATAGGCCATATGTTGGAGGCCAGATTTCAAAGCTTTATTGCAAAGGCTCACCCAGACTCTGCTACACTTTGCTGTGAGGAAAAGGTTGGTTTGCTTTTTATTTGTTGTATTTTGTATTAGTTTATTGCCTTTTTATATTTTGAGTGCTGTGATTTGTTTTCTTTACCTTGTGTTTTGCTTGTGTTCTGCTTTTAACTGCATATTAAAACTTTAAAAGACACCACAGCTCTGTCTCTTGTGAGTCATGCAGAAATTAGAACTGATCAATTAAGGAATCATACATAAGATAGAAGAAGTCACCTAAGGTTAATCATTTGTGAACTGAGGGGGTAGAGCTAGGAACTAAACCTTCTATTTAAGGGGTAAAATAAAACATTTCAGAGCTTTATTGAAAAGGCTCACCCAGACTCTGCTACACTTTGCTGTGAGGGAAAGGTTGGTTTGCTTTTTATTTGTTGTATTTTGTATTAGTTTATTGCCTTTTTATATTTCGAGTGCTGTGATTTGTTTTCTTTACCTTGTGTTTTGCTTGTGTTCTGCTTTTAACTGCATATTAAAACTTTAAAAGACACCACAGCTCTGTCTCTTGTGAGTCAGGCAGAAATTAGAACTGATCAATTAAGGACTCATACATAAGATAGAAGTCGTCACCTAAGGTTAATCATTTGTGAACTGAGGGGGTGGAGCTAGGAACTAAACCTTCTATTTAAGGGGTAAAATAAAACATTTCAGAGCTTTATTGAAAAGGCTCACCCAGACTCTGCTACACTTTGCTGTGAGGGAAAGGTTGGTTTGCTTTTTATTTGTTGTATTTTGTATTAGTTTATTGCCTTTTTATATTTCGAGTGCTGTGATTTGTTTTCTTTACCTTGTGTTTTGCTTGTGTTCTGCTTTTAACTGCATATTAAAACTTTAAAAGACACCACAGCTCTGTCTCCTGTGAGGCAGAGATACCACTATCATTCTAGTTGCCTGCCTCTTATGTTAATTTGACCATATAACTCATTTTCTCTCTGCTTTTACTGGCTTGTGTGAGTAAGCACAAAATTATCATTTTGTGAAATCACCCCCTTCAACTATTTAAATTTATTGGCCATTCTACTGTATTCCATAGTACCAGAATATAAAAGTGATCACCCCCTTTCAATCTATATTGCTGTTTTAAAAATAGTGACTCTCTACTAAAACTTAACATTTTAGACAGGTAAAACTTAAATTACCTACTTTCATATCTAACTTCTCTAGTGCACACTGCAGTGTTTAGGATAAACCATTTTTTTTCATCTTACCTTTAAACATCCCTGTTACTAGCACTTGCTCTAATACCTGCTGGAAAGCACTAGGAAACCTTAAACTGATACAAGCACTCAAGTCTCCAATCATAGGCAATAAACAGTCTATAATTGCAAAGTACCTTGCTAAGGTAAGGGAAAACAGCTCCTGTACTTTTCAAAAAAAAGCACCAAACCAGGCATGTCCAAGAGTCAGCTTCCGTTGATTTCTTCTGTCCACCTGGTGAATCTGGGCATACTGGGGCAATGCAGCAATTGCCTCATGTACACAGACAACCCTCTCCTCCTACAACCCAACACTACAACCTGTGAGAGATGCACTTACATAGCCAAACTGGAAGCAAAGCTCTCTCCACCCAAGATTGTGCTAGACAGTCAAGAGGAGAAGGTTAACACCCATACTACACATCAAGCAACACATATCCCTTCTAAACTCACACCACCAACACCCACACATAGCAACACTAAATCCACATATGCGGAGGCTCTTAACTGTAACCTGCCCAAGCTGCAAGGACCTCCGAAGCTGAAACGCAAACAAACACCAATCACAACCAAAGTGTCACATAGCTCACAACACTAGTGTGCCACCCAGCAACAGCCCCTAAGGCAAGACAACGTACCTAACACTTTAATCATAGGTGACTCTATAGACAGGCACACTGATGTCCCACTCACCAGGCTGAACAAGGAGAAAATTACAGTAAGCTGCCTGTCGGGTGCCAGGATCCACCACATAACTCATGCACTCAAGTCACTCCAGAACAAGTACAAATATGACTCTGTCATTGTCCATGTTGGAGTGAATGACTTGAGATGTACCTCCCTGGACTACATGAAAAGAGGCATGGAAGAGCTCTTGGATCATGTGGCTCAGGCAGGTATGACCCTAGCCCTGAGTAGCATCTTACCTTCGCCCAGAATGATACCACAACATAAGGACAAAATGACTTCAACAATTGGCTAAGCTTCTGGTGTCATTCAAAGGGGATCTAATATCTGTCTGCCTAGGACGACATGATCGACAGACCACGATGCTTTTCCAGAGATGGTCTGCACCTGTCACCCCTGGGATTCAGGTTACTGGCTAAGGCTCTTGCCAGCCCTATAGTGCCTTTTTTAGGCAAAGTTCAAAGGACAAAACCACCACCATAACAGGTACAAGTATGCAAAATCTGAAGGTAATGCTACTCAATGCTAGAAGTCTAAACCTCAAAATGCACTCTCTCGAGGCACTCCTAAAAATGGAGAACATTGATATCTGTGCAGTAACTCAGACCAGGTTCAAGGCTCCAGAAAGCACCCCTGCAATACCAGGCTACAACTATTACAACACTTTTCAGCCACCAAACCAGGATCGAAACATTAAAGGTGGAGGAGTGTCCATATTCACCACAGATATTCACACCAGCAGGTTAGCTGCCCAACACAATGTGTCTGAAATTCTCCAGGTGCAATTAACACTAGGTAAGACTGCAATCCAAATTGTAGCTTGCTACAGATCCCTCATCATGCCCCAAGATTCTCACTATACCTTTCCAAACATACTGGAAAATATTAATATACAACCAACACACTAATAATGGGTGATTTCACCTACCCTGCCATTAACTGGAAATACTACTCGTGTACCAACACCTTTGCCCAATGATTCTTGGAATTGATAAATTCCAATGCCCTGGATCAACTAATCCATAGTCCCACCAGGGGCTCCAATATCCTAGACCTGGTCATTACCAACATGGGAAATCGATGCTCCACACCTATGGTCACCCCCTCGTTGGTCAGGTCAGACCATAAGCTAATCACCCTTAATATCCACATCCCACCCCCACCCCCCAGTAAGGAAACCTCCATAAAAAACTTCTCCAAAGCCAACTTCATGCTACTCAAGTCAGAAGTTACAAACTTCAAGACACCAATGCAGACGGGAACTGAAAGTTTGACTGCTGAGTCCTGCACTAAGGCACTGCACGAGCACATCCACTCATGCATGAATCATGCTATCCCAAATAGAACCAAGATGCTCTCCTCCAAAAAAAGGAAGCTAATCTGGTGGTCCCCTGCCATAAACAAACTTTACAACAAAAGGAAAAGTGTTACAGTAAAAAGGAAAATACCAGGATGCAAAGAACTCCCTTACCAGGCTCAGTAAGAAGTTGAGATCCCTCATAAAATCCTCCAAAGCTAGTTACGAAAATAAAATTGTCAAATATTCCAAAGGCAACCACAAGGCATTCTACAACTATGTCAAGAATCTAAATGGCAATGCTCAGATCTGCTCTGAGCTACAACAGAATGGCATTAAATATACTGATCCCAAGGATATTGCCAATATCCTGGCAGATCGATTCAGTGCCAACTTCACCCCCCTCTCACCCCCTAAATGGCCCATCTCAATACCGGAAGATTGCAGAATTTCGGTAATAATGGCCACACAGGTAAAAATCTCACTCTCCAAAGCTAAGAACACAGCATCCATGGGACCAGATGACATCCTGGGCTGTGTACATGAACTACAAAATGAAATGGCACCTCACCTAAGTGTCATGTTAAATCATATCCTCACCTCAGGCTTCGTGCCCATTGAATGGTGCACAGCTACAGTTATCCCACTCCACAAGGGGGAATCCACCTTGGATCCCGGGAACTACCACCCCATAAGTCTGACAAGCCTGATCTGCAAGGCCATGGAACGTATTATCATAGAACTTATAAACAAAAACATTGGCAACCTTAAAACACTGGACCCATCCAGTTTGGGTCAGTGAAGGGCTGATCTTGTCTCCTGAACCTGATTGACTTCTTCAAATCAGTCTCCAGAGCCATGGACAAGGGTAAGGCAGTCCACACAGCCTATCTGGACCTTGCCAAGGCCTTTGACACCATTCCCCACTCTGGAATCATAGATAAACTTACTAAGCTGGGCATTAATCCCTACATTACTCGATGGGTTGCCAACTGGCTTACTGACAGAACCCACACTGTATAAGTAGCTGACTCCAAATCCAGCTCCAGACAAGTGACAAGTGGGGTACCTCAGGGTTCAGTCCTGGGACCTCTCTTGTTTGGCATCTACTTCTCTGAAGTACAGGCTAACACTAAGGGACTCTGGCTAACAAAGTTCACAGATGACTGCAAACTGGGAGCCATTACTGAATCCCCAAATGATGTGGATACTCTACAAAAGGGCCTTACAGAAACAGATGCTTGGTGCCAGAGCCATGGGCTCAAGCTTAATGCCAAGAAATGTATAGTCATCCCCTTTGGGAAAAACATGTACCCGTGAATTACCACATAGGTGGCAGTGCACTAAAAACTATCAAAAGTGTGATAAGAGACTTAGGGACACAGGTGGACAGCGGTCTCACCTTCAACAACCACATTGCCACAACAGTCAGGAAATCCTTCTATGTGGCACACCTCATCACTAAATGCTTTTCATCCAGAAAAAAGGAAGTCATTGTCCCACTGTACTCATCCCTCATTAGACCCATTATAGAATACAACACCCCATTTGGTATGTACCTCTCAAGACATCTGCAACAACTGGAAAGGCCACAGAAATACCTCACTAAAAGAATCACAGGTCTAAAGCAGATGCCCTATGCTGACCACCTTAAAAAATCTCCCGCTATACCCTGTCACATATCGTCTACTCCAAGGCGACCTTTGCTTAACATACAAGGCCATGTCAAACCCAGAGCTGTTGGACATGTTACACTTAAAGAAATCCCAATCCCTCAGAGCCACACTCTCCAGGGATCTAAACCTTGTCATCACAATAAACAAAACATGCTGGAGGGATAGGTTCCTGACCCAGAGACTCCCCAGACTCTGGAATAGACTGCCCATATATGTCAAGCAGAGTGCCTCTTTCACCCTCTTCAGAAGGAACTTTGATGATTGGATGGGAGAAAAGAAATTCACCCTGGGGATCATGTCAGTCACCCTGCTAGACAGGGGTCCAGGAAAGTAAATAGTGTGGGAAGAAATAGCCAGGGAATTGTTATAGCTAGGCATGTATAGGCCCTAGGGCTGATAGCCTAGTACCAACCTATGAACCCCTGTCACTAGTAGTGTAAATTTAGCTGTAGGAAAGGTATACACTGCGGTATCCATGGGTGGGGGAGATGCTTGGGTGTGGAAACAGTGAATAGTTCATGGTCAGATCTAACCAGTGACTGGTTAACCTCCACTGTGGTGCACATGCTGCCCATGCTGGTGATGACCACTTCTAGTAGTTTTCACCCCTCGTTAGGGAGGTTACCACCTGATACAGGGCATATGAGGTGATAAATTCCAGGAAGCGCTGGCCTGGAAGTGAGTACTGGAGTAAGTTTCCCAGTTAATGGCATGGTAGTTGACATCGACCTATGCCAGGGTATGCATTAGGACTGTCATGTTCTCCACTGTCTCCAGGTAGGTGGAGTGGTGGTCCTGGGTCATGGATGGTGATCTGTAACAAGCCACAATTTACATTACAGTTGTGGCTGATGTTATCTGCACATGGATGATCTCAGAGGTATCATGCTGCCCCACTAACCTGGAGGTGTAGGTATCCCTGATGAATATGGATACAGCCCCTCCATGTCTGTGTCAGTCCATGTTCTGTGGCTGAAATGTGTGGTATGGGTTGTAGTCTGGTAGTGCTGGTGTGCTCTCAGGAGCCTTAAGACAGATCTCAGTTACTGCACAGATGTTGATGTTGTCCATCCTGAGGAGTGCTGTGAATGCATGCATGTTATGATCACAACCCCTGGTGTTGAGTAGCATAACCCTCATTGAATCTGCTATTGTGCCATTTACGGAGCTGGTATTCACCTTCGAGATTCTCCTAAATAAGGCACCATGGGGGTGCCAATAGTCTTGGCCAGTATTCCAAAGCCTAAGGCTGACACATAGGTCATTATGGTATCGTTGCATGCATGTTCCCCATCTGTGCTTGTTTTTCATCTCTCCTGTAGGTAACCTACTGGTAAGCAATAGAAAGCCTTAAGCTTATACAAGTCTTCTAGCTTCCAAGATAGGCTTTTGGAGTGACTAAGTATCAGTGTTCTGTATGTTCTTGCTGTACTTAACTGTTTCCTGACTACATGGTGATTTCTCACTGTATATTGCTTTCTGAAGGTCTGTTTATTCACATATTATGGCTGTGATGGCCTGCACTTTAGAGGTTCACAGATAGCCTACTACCCATCTGCCCAAGGGTAATTAGAAGCATAGCTACAGTGTGCTGGCTTTCTCTGCACCATTGATGAAGTAACTGAGCCTCTGTCAAGCATAGCCAAAGAAGCAATTCCAGGCAGAGTTGCTGGAAGCTGTTGAAGACTGGGGTTGTGGAGGGTGTTAGGGGCACTTAGTGATCTAAAGAGAGCATGTTAATGTGACAATTCAACACCATTCAATGCCCCCAACAGGTCTCGCAGCTATCAAACTGGAAAAGCTCCCCCACCCTCTGGCTGTATGGTTCTGGGACACATGATCCCAGGGGTGTATATTCTGTTACCCATTCACACAACAAGGTTCCCCCTTGAAGTGTGTCAGTGAGGGCCTATGCCTAATGTAGTTAGGAATGTAATGTATTGTCTCACAGTACATTTGTTATATGTTGTTATTTCAAGAGTACGTGAAGCTCAGTGAGTTTGGGGGCCTCCGCCCTTTGCTTAGCCTAGTTTACACATAGAAATCATCTAAATAGGCAATAGATGGAAGCAGCGTTAATGTCAACAGTGTAATGGTTACAGCATCTGCACAGTATCTGTGCATTCAAGGTTCCAATCCCGATAAAGGCAGGGATGTTTATCATGTTCAAAAGTATACCTTAACCACAGCTTGCATATATAGGTAGGAATCATCTGTATAATAAACATTTGAAACACCCATATAAACCCGTGTGTGCTGGAGAGTACAGTTAACAGAGAATGTAATGTTATGTCAGCACATAGCGAGATGTTACTTCACTGACATGTATATATCCTGAGTAGTTAGCGGATGTGGCCGTGTTTGCGTGCACAGGTTATAAGTTACAAAGTTTGCTTAACTGTGTTTAACTGCTGCTATAATGTCATACAAACACTTTTAAACATGCTTACAACTGCTTAAATGAGCTTTATTCTGGAGTAAAAAACATTTGTAAAGCATCGCAGGTGTTGAATCCTGGACCATGCACACTATAGTTATGGGACTTACCACTAAGCCATACATGTTTCATGGTCTTGAGACTACACCTTATACCATATGCATTTCACTGTAATGATCACAAACGGGACAGTCAGTTTGTGTACATATGTACAGTACATTGTAATGTACTGTAGTTTGTGAACCAACGCATTCCATTCTACATATGTATTACTGTTACAAATTAATACAAAAAAAAAATATATATATATATATATATATATATATATATATATATATATATGCATGTCAGTGATGTCTGCACACACACACACACACACACACACACACACACACACACACACACACACACACATATATATATATATATATATATATATATATATATATATATATATATATTATACAGTTACATCAATAGCCATATATATACAAATCTATGAACACACTTCGTGACACGGAAGCACTCCAAAGGAATTGGAGTGTACACAAAACACATGCATCTCTGGTATTATAACAATTAATATTAACCTAATTCACCATTGGTTGTTGTGTATGTGAAGACTGGGGTGGGGGGAGGAATGATGGGTAATGCAATCATGCATCAAGGAGGGCCTGGATCGGATGTCTAATAAGTGAACTGGAGGGGTATACATGGAGTATGGGGACAATATAAAAAGGACACAAAACAAGAACCTTTCTCATTCATAATACACCCTGTCATGTCACATTGCAACACCTAATTTCACAAACATATGAACATTAACATGTATCAGATATATGTACACCAACTGACTGTCACGTTTGTTTTTAGTAGTGAGGAATGCCTGTAGTAAAATGTATATTCTAAACACCATAACATTTGTACATATCTCAGATGCCTTAGTGGTAAAGTCAGTGACTGTGGTGTTTGTGGTCCCGGGTTCAAGACCTGCAAGGGCTGTTAAGTTATTTTGAGGGCCAGAATAAAGGCTGTTGGATGCAGGTGGATTAAAGCACTCTTAAGCAGTTGTAAGCGGGTTTCCACGGGGTTGCGCAATGCTAAGCGGCACTGAAACACGGGCAAACCTGCTTACAACTGCGTAAATGTACATTATTCACACTTTCCCTACCAGTACCTACTCTGAAAGGTAAAATAATAACACCTTCCAGGAGTAGAACCCGCAACCATGTACTCCATCCTCAGAGTAACCTAACACTAAGCTACCTGGGATGTACCTATCCCAGTTGTGTATGTAGACAGGTTGAAACATAAAAGGGAGGAATGTGTTGAAATAGGACAACCTGCCATGTACACAATTAAAGGTGTATGCTCATATACATACATATATATATATATATATATATATATATATATATATATATATATATACATATACATATATATATAAATATATACAGAGAGAGAGAGAGATACATAGAGACATGTCGACATATACAGGTCTACATACATATGTAGATATATAGATAGCTTAATAACATCTACACATCTATGGAGGTACAGATAAACATATGCAATAATATATATATATATATATATATATATATATATATATATATATATATATATATATATATATATATATATATATATATATACACACACATACATATTTATATATATATATATATATATATACATATTTATAGATATATATATATATATATATATATATATATATATATATATATATATATATATATATATATATATATAGGGTCTATATTAGAACACTGAAGTTTCAAAACTTCGAGTGTTCTAATATTGACCCGTTTTCAACGAATGCTGAAAATATCAAAGAAACAGAAAACCAAATTTTTTCCTAGGGAGAGAATTTGGTTGTCTGTTTCTGTTGCTTCGGTATTTTCAGTGCTGTGGTGGAAAGTTACGGGTCGGGTTCAGGTAAGTGTGTGATTGTGTGGACGTGAGGGTTAGGGCGGGTTAGGTGAGTAGGGTTAGGGCATGGGTGAGTTGACTGTGCGATACTGACGGTCCTTAGGGTTAGGGTTTGGGTTAGTGTAAGTGGATAGCTAGTGGTTTATGTATAGTTTAGTGTAGGGTTAGGTGTAAGAGTTTATGTGTATGTGTGTGGATTGCTGTTTACTTGGTGTGCTTGTCTTGTGTGTATGTGTTTTGGAACAGCAAATTTTTTCCCTAGAAAAAAAATTCGCTGTTCTGTATGTTCGATGTTTTAAATTTTCGATGACTAGGGTTTGATATTAGAACACTTTGATATTAGAACAAGTTTTGAAACTTTGGTGTTCTAATATAGACCCATATAGATATATATATATATATATATATATATATATATATAAATATATATATATATATATATATATATATATATATATATCTATATACACACACACACATGCATACATGTCTGAAGACAGCATCCGAAGTGTTCATATCTGAGTATAACATGGCCCATAGCAATCACACATTCCGCCCCCCCCCCAAACAATATGAACATAACATATGAAGAGTATATGCCAATACACTATTACAAATATGTTCTATGGACACAGTCACCAACGCAACTGCAATGACTGCAAATATCCATAACAGAAATACACAGACAGCTTTCATTTTGCAAAACTTTATTACATTCCCATGTATTGCCAAAAGGATTCAAGGACTAACAGTACCTGCATGCTATACAGGAAGCATTTAACGGTGCCTTAATGAATCAGCCTGCAATTACCATAGTATTAGTCCACTAAGGGATAGGTGTTCACATGGCAAAGAACACCCACACACATATAGACATTGTATGAAAGGGGTTCCTACACACCTGCATGTGCTATGTACACCCACCAACATCTACCCCGCAACCAAAATAATTACATCAATATATACTGTCATACCATAACCAATTATTCAACTACTGTACAACATCTGCTGAAACCTTAACATACCTGGACACAGACACACTAACATGGCCCTATGTTAAATAGTTGCTGTTTTACAATTGAACAGCTGCTGATGTAACAGGGTTTGTATGAACTAATCCCGTTTCAGAGGGTTGAAAGGTTCTTACACCAGGAAGTGTTACTGAGTACTGATTATCAGCACAGTATGATACACAGTAACACCAAACTAAATATGTCTGGTAAGCACACTGTAAACACCCTAACATTATATGCATAGCTATGCAGCCTTGAGCTGGTCAAACAACCTGGCCAGATTGAAACATATGCAGAAGTATTAGGTACAAACAAACCCTGCACAAGTAGTAATGTTCAGAAATATAACAGCAGTACTCACATTTAGACCAAATCCTCTAGGCATTACACACAATATATTACTGTTCGTCTCCATATAGCTGTTGCAATAGATTCCAAACAGCACTTCCATGCTGTCTTCCTCACAAGTAAGGCAAAGGGACAATGCCCAAGTGGAGTACTCATTTATACTCCACTGTAGCCATGGTATTGGCTAAGGCAGTAGCAGCGCAACTGATGTGCATGTAATTAGCTACTTAGGAACACCAATTGGTTATCGGGATAGCACATGTTACTGATCTGTAATTATAAAAGGTTGCCTTGTCACACATTCAAACCATCTGTATCTACCTGTAGGACAGTACAAAACACTGAAAGACGAACCGAAAACGAGTATTATACTAGTCAATAACACCTCCAATTACTAAGAAGGTATGTATAACATGTAGTATGTCTGTGTATGTAGTACCTGTTCTGTAAGAAATACAGTGTAATCAATGCATATAGTGGAAATAGCTATCTTGTAGTAATGTATTGTTGAGCAGTAGTAATGCTTGTAGTATTCTATGTGTGTACTGCTGTATGTCTCAAGGCAAACTCCGCATACACCACAAGGGATGACATGGGCTTGGAACCCACCAATTTGCTTCCAGACACTGTCAGTGTCAGGATTGGTCCAACAAGTATGTGCTATAATAGGGGATAGCATATGTCGATATATTATAACAGTCGACATATGTATGGGTTTATAAGTAAGATGAACATGTTAAAGGTAGGCTTACCGAGCAAATATGGTGTGCATTGTGGGATATTGTGCCAATAACTATGTAATGTACAGTATTTTAGGCAGATCTGTATTATATTCTACATAGCAGTTCTGTTATGTTATGCAAACAGTAGTTATGTCTATTGGCAATTACAATACTCAATAACAGGATACATATCATTTGTATTCATCTGACAGTTTAGCAGCATGATAGCAAAGATAATTGGAAGAGCCAGGTAACTATCCATGCACATAATACATGTAATATCCACCTCTCTAGTATCGTTTGCAAGCATTAACAGCTGTGCATGTGTACATGTTATGCAAATGTGTAGTGACCCTTGTTACAAGGCTGGACCTCTCTAGTATTGTTTGCAAGCAATAACAGCTGTGCATGTGTACATGTTATGCAAATGTGTAGTGACCCTTGTTACAGGGCTGGACCTCTCTAGTATCATTTGCAAGCAATAACAGCTGTGCATGTGTACATGTTATGCAAATGTGTAGTGACCCTTGTTACAGAGCTGGTCCTCTCTAGTATCATTTGCAAGCAATAACAGCTGTGCATGTGTATATGTTATGCATGTGTAGTGACCCTTGTTACAGAGCTGGACCTCTCTAGTATCGTTTGCAAGCAATAACAGCTGCATATGTGTGCATGTTATGCAAATGTGTAGTGACCCTTATTATTGGGCTGGGCCAAATGGCTATGTGCACACCTACATAGAGTGGATATTGAGAGTAGAGACACACTGGTTGAACTACCAGGTTTGTGTAGCCCAACCTCTCACTGCCAACCTAACAGCCACTTGCACATACTGTATGTAAGGTAGTGCACAGCACTGATAAAGAAACAGGCTGCATATCATCTTTAACTCCAGTGTAACATCTGCAGTAGGAGTGTAAGATGTAGGAGACAGCTGCCCATGTGTAATAGCTGCTTCATAGGTGATGGCTTAGACTATCTGATTATATCCTGATCATGTTGATAGTGGCATCAGAGTCTATTGATACATGACTCCATTTGGAGAGTGGGTGTCTGTGCCCAACAGATCTCACGGTCCTGGTGGATATGTGAGTATATACCCAGAGAAGGAAACAGACCTGTAGACACTTGCGTCATCTGTAATCAACTAACAGGATGTGATGTGCTCCTCAGAGGAGGATTGCTGCTAAAGGTAGCTACAATGTTTCCGTAATAGCCAGTGTTGTCACATCCATAACACAAATATTTACATGTGAACATCACTGTCTAAAACATATTCATAAGCAATAAGTAAACTAAATACAGTACTTGGTACTTGTAGTATTGAATGCTCATACAGGCATGTCCACTAGTCAGCTACTGGTGTTTACTAATGTCAGCTTTGTGTATGTGGCCATCCTGGGGGAATCTAATCTCTATGCCATGTACACTGCCAAACCCACCTAACATCATGCCCCACACATTGTTTGGGATGCAGCTACAGGGGTAAGCTGGAAGGCAGCCCAGTCTACAGCCATGACTGGACTGGACAGTCATGAGGTGTAGGTTAACACATGCATCTCATCAACACAACCAACACATCCCCTTACCAGAACACAGTAAGGGCACCCACACACACTACCAGAAATCACACACATTCACAGATGCTTCTAAGTATCTGGCCAAACAAGTGACCCCCCCCCCCCAAGCTGGAATAGATAGACACCGAAATACACAAACTGTATGACATAGTTTGCATAATTGTGCCACACCTCAGAACACGTGGCTAGAAACATGCCCAACAGTATTCATTTGTGAATGCAAACTCTAGCACTATGTTACACACCAACCTATACAAGGGCATACATACTGTCAGCTGTCTGTCTGCCATGATTAGCCACATACCCATACACTCAGACCACGTTTTGAACTATACACATGGCTCTGGCATATTCCATGTTGTTGTGCAGGACCAGTGATGCAGTAGCCTGGACTGCATGGAAACACATGTAAAAACTGTCTTGTAGCCCATGCAGGTATGTCCCAAGGCCTGGGTAGCATTCTGCCATTGGCCAGAATGATACTGTAGTACAGGGACAAAAGGATTGTATTCTACAATTGTCTAGTGCAGTGGTGCAAGTCAAAGGGTATCCAGTATCTGTCTGCCTGGGATAACATGGTTGACAGACCATGATGCTTTGTCAGACAGGGCCTGCACCTGTCACCCCTGGGAATCTGGATACTGCCTAGGGCTCATGCTTTCCCTATAGTGCCTTCATCATGCACAGTTCAAGTGAAGGTCCACTGCTGTTACAGGGACAGCCAAGCAATAAACTGTGGGTCTTGCTACACAATGATACATGTCAGAAACACTATGTGGACACACATATGTCAATCCCTAACATTGAGAACATATCTGTGCAGTGGCTGAGACATGTTTCAATGCTCCGGAGAGCACACCTGCATGCCCATGTTATAACACATACCTTACCTCTTGCCCATTATCCTTTATTGTAACACATGTGCCGCAGGTGTGTCCATATTCCTGAAGGATATGTACACCCCCACGCTAGTTGCACTTGCATAACTTCAGATGCATTATGCTGAGCAACTACCTTTGTGCCAAAGTGGAATTCAAATTGCACCTTGCGACAGATCACCCACCATGCCGCGGATTTCACAACTGTTATAATGTGCTGTAATGGGGAAGATTAGGTCTGAGACAGAACCATAACAATGGCTACTCCCAACTATTCCATTATGAACTGGGAAGACTCCTCATGTACCAACTCCTGCGCTCAATGCATGTTGGATTCCATTGACCCCAAAGACCTGGATCACAGTAGTCACAAAAACAGGGCTAACAGTATGCTACACATAGTCAGTCTCCAATACCAATGTTATGTTTCCTAAGAGCAGAGTGGTGACTGTCATGGCACCCATGCAGATGGACAATGCATGTGCAAATGCTGAATCCTACACAAATGAACCTTAAGCAGTCACATACGTGCAGTGATTGTGCCATTGAAACAGAACCAGGATTCAACCAAACACAAACAAGAAGGCAAACTGGTGGTACCATGCTTTAAACTGTACCACAGAAGGTAGTAACTGTTGCAAGAGTGAACACACACGAGTGTAGGTGATCCTTGGTCAGCCTCAGTAAGATGCAGATACACCATATACAACCACATAAAGCTCCTGTGAAACTAATCAGCCACATATTATGAGGCCAAGCACAGAGCATTCTATAGCTGTGTCATTAATCGTAATGGCAACAACGAGACCTGCTGTGCTGCACAGCACTATGGCATGGAAAGTGCTGCACCTACAGAAATACCACCTGTTCATCCAGATAGGGTCTTGGAGAACCTAACCCACTCCCACCTCCCCCCCAACAGGTACACTTAGTAATATATCCATGTACACTACAGGGCCCCTGTAATAACAACTATGCAGGTACAAGCTGCACTCTCTAAAGCCATACATATAGCTTTCATGGGACCTGTCAACATCCCAGGATGTATCCTACATAAATGTAAGAACAATCAGCTATCCACATACACATCATGTTCAATCATAGCTCCATGTCAGGCTGTGTACACACCGAATGGTGCACAGCAATAGTTATCACACCCCACAAAGGGGGAGACACCATTGATAATAGGAAATAGTGCACAACTACCCTGCTGAGTCTGGTCTGTAAGGCCGTGAACTGTGATCAACATATTTGATGTACTCAGTACAGATGTAGATGACAGTAGGGTTGACTCACACTGCATATCAGCACTTGGGCTTCAGACCAGTTGTTTTACATTAGGAAGGTTTGTGGCAAGCACTGTGGTGGCAGGACAGGTAGCTTTCATCCTTCTAAGTTGGGAACTGCTGATTGAGAGCCCAGTGTCCAAGTGTATTAGTTCTGGTTTAGGCACTTGGGCTTCAGGCCAGTTATTTTACATTAAGAAGGTTCGTGGACTGCACTCTTGTGGGAGAAGAGGCTGGACTCTGCCCTTCTGAGCTGGGAATTTTCTGGTTAAAGGTTTATAGTGCCTGAATATTTGAACTGTATCTTACTGAAATTGGTTCACCTTGTTTGCTCTAGCATAGACTAGATCCAGGCCTACTGAATCTAGCCTTGTTTATATACTTGTTGTTTGTTTGCTTGTTATTTCCCTGGAAGCTAATTCACCTAATACGCAACTTCTCAGCGCTTCTGTGGATCACTAGTGATATCTGCATTGCTTACTGTACTTATTTCCTTGTTTCACTTGAAAGAAAGTTACTGTTTGTCGTTTTGCATTTAGTTACTTGTATCACATTGCACTCAAGTTACCTGGCACTTGCTCACTAAAGCAATTATATAAGTCAGCACTAAAAATTAAAAGCACTACACCCTCACTCCCCACTGGCCCTTGTTTTCAATTAAGGATTTCCCAATATTATTCTAGCATGTCCAAAGGTCAGTTGTCAATCTCCTCTCGGTCCAGCTGGTGAATCTGGGAATCTTGAGGCAATGTTATAACTGCCTCATGTACACAGACAACCCTCTCCTCCTCCCACATAACACAAATACTTGCGAGAGATGCAGCTATTTAGCCAAACTGGAGGCTGAGCTCTCTCAACTCAGGACTGGCAAGACCAGACAGGAGGAGAAGGCAACTACACACACCACAAAACCAGCCTCACATAATGCTACCACTCCACTGAATCAAACACATAAACACACAAAGACATACTGAGGCTCTGAGTAAAATTTACCTAAACAGCAGAGGCCTCCAAAGCAGACACCCAAACAACTGCTACCTCAAGACACCCCACAAGCAACACATAAACCACAAAAGCAGTGTGCAAAGCAGTCACAGCCCTTAAGGCCAAATACAACACCAAACATACTTGTCATAGGTGACTCCATAGTCAGACACACTGACGTCCCACTCACCAGGCTGAACAAGGAGAGGGTCACAGTAAGCTGCCTATCGGGCTAGAATCCGCCACATAACACAAGCACTGGTCACCCACAGCAAGTACAAATATGACACAGTCATTGTCCATGCTGGTGTGAACGACCTGAGACGCACTCCCTGGGCTGCATGAAAAGAGACATAGAGGAGCTCTCTGATTATGTAGCCCAGGCAGGTATGACCCTAACCCTGAGCAGTATCCTTCCTTCACCAAGAATGATGCCACAATATAGAGACAAGATGATCAGCTTTAACAATTGGCTTAATGTCTGGTGTCATTCAAAGGGGATCCAGTGTCTGTCTGCCTGGGATGACATGCTTGACAAGCCACGCTGCTTCAAGGGACGGCTTGCACCTGTCACCCTGGGATTCGGATATTGGCTAAGGCTCTTGCCACCCCATAGTGCCTTTTTAGGCAAGGCTCAAATTCTAAACCTACCACCCTAGAAAACAAAAATGGGAAGAAATTGAGGGTAATGCTGCTCAATGCCAGAAGTCTAAATCTCAAAATGCACGCTTCGAGGCCCTTCTCAGTATGGAGAACATCGATGTCTGTGCTGTAACTGAAACCTGGTTCAAGGCTCCTGAGAGCACCCCGGCACTATTAGGTTTTACCTCATATCATGCGTTCCGGCCCCAAAACCCGACCACTCCACAAAAGGAGGGGGTGTATCCATATTCATAAAGGATACTCACACCTCCAGGTTGGTGGCAACGCATGAAGCTCGAAACCATCCAGGTGCAACTAACAATAGGCAAAACTGCTCTACAAATTGTAGCATGCTACAGGCCACCCTCTCAAACTCAGGAACCCCACACAGCCTTCCTGAAGACACTGGAGGGTATAAATGTATCTCCAAACACCATCATATTGGGTGACTTCAACTACCCGAATATAGACTGGGAACATTACTCAAGCCCTAACTTTCTAGCCCAACGGTTCCTGGAGTTCATAAATTCAAATGCCATGGAACAGCTAGTCACTGTTCCCATGAGAGGAGAAAATATACTAGATCTCATTGTCACAAACATGGGGACAAAATGCTCCACACCGAAGTATATCCCTCATTGGTGAGATCTGATCATAAACTAATTTCACTGGAAATCCACATCCCCCCACCCCAAACAAAAAGACCATAGTGAAGAACTTCTAAAGCAAACTCCACACTACTCAAGACTGGTGTGGTATCCTTCAAGGCCCCTGAGTCAGAGGAAACCACAACCCAAGCTGCGGAAGCCCTTACAAATGCCTTCTATGAACACCTCCAGGACTGCATGGATCAGGCAATCCCAAATAAAACCAAGACTCTTTCCACAAAGGGCAAACATCCAGTCTGGTGGACCCCAGCCATTAACAAACTTTACAATAAAAGGAGAAAGCTATTACATGATAGAACAAAATCCATAGAAGGAAGTCACCCTGATCATTATTAGTAAAAAACACGAGCACTCATAAAATCAACTAAGGCCAATTTTGAGAGAAAATTGCCATGGATTCAAAGGACAATCATAAGGCCTTTTTCAGCTATGTTAGGAACCTGGGTGGAAACTCACAGATATGCTCAGAATTAGTCCAAAATGATACAAAAATCACTGAACCCACAGACATTGCCAACATACTGGCAGACAGGTTCAGTGCAAACTTCACCCTCTCCCCTAAAGGAGAGATAACTATCCCAGCCGAGTGTAGCCTCCCGGACATCTCAAATGCGCAGGTGAAAGCTGCTCTCTAAAGCTAAAAACACAGCATCAATGGGACCGGATGGTGTCCCCGGCTGTGTGCTACACGAGCTAAATGAGGAATTAAACCCGCATAAGGCAGCTGTTTAATCTCAGCCTTACCACAGGATACGTGCCCAAGGAGTGGCGTGACGGCAACTGTGGTCCCACTCCACAAAGGTGGCCTCACGGACCCTGGTAATTACTGCCCCATAAGCTTAACAAGTCTAGTCTGCAAAGCTATGGAGAGGATCATAATGGAGCTCATAAACAAAGATATAGGGACTTGCAGACATTGGACCCGACCCAGTTTGGCTTTGTCAAGGGAAGATCATGCCTTTTGAACTTGGTCGACTTCTTGAAATAGTCACCAAGGCCATTGATGAGGGAAAGGCAGTCCATACAGCCTACCTTGACCTTGCAAGGCTTTCGACACAATACCCCACTCGGGTATTGTAGAAAAACTTACCAGCTTAAATGTAAACCCATATGTCACAAGATGGGTTGCAAACTGGCTTAAGGACAGAACCCACAGGGTTAGAGTTGCTGGCGCTGTGTCAGACTCCAAGCCGGTCACAAGTGGTGTCCCACAGGGCTCGGTCCTTGGCCTCCTATTGTTTGGCATCTACTTCAGAAGTACAGGCCAACATGGGAGGACTTTGGCTGACAAAGTTTGCAGATGACTGCAAACTGCCATAGTGGAAAGTGCATCGGACACTGATATCCTTCAGAAGGGACTCACGGAAACAGATAGCTGGTGCCAGAGCCATGGCCTGAAGTTAAACGCCAAAAATGTATAGTCATACCCTTCGGAAAAACAAGGTAACCCCAAGCTACCATATAGGTGGCAATCCACTAAGCACAGAAGAGGTTATCAGGGACCTGGGGACCCAGGTTGACAGTGGCCTTTCTTTTGACACTCACATTGCTAAAGTGGTTAGAAAGACCTTCTACATTGCCCACCTGATCATGAAGGATTCACATCCAGATCTAGTGAGGTCATTGTTCCCTGTACTCTTCACTTATCAGACCAATGATCAGTACAATGCCCCATTCGGGATGTAACTCACTCGACATCTGCAGCAATTGGAGAGACCCCAAAGTTCCTCACCAAAAGAGACTCCAAAATCTGTCATATGCTGCCAGATTGAAGAAACTCCAGCTCTATTCAGTCGCATACCGTCTGCTCAGAGGTGACATGTGCCTGACATACAAGGCCATGTCCAACCCGGAATTAATGGACATGCTCCACCTCAAAAAATCCAAATCCACCAAAACCACTAGAGCAAGCGACTTAAACCTTAGCACGGATATAAATAGGGCGTGCTGGAGGGATAGATTTATCACTCAGAGACTCCCTATGCTGTGGAATAAAATCCCGGTCCATGTGAGGCAGAGCACCTCGCTGACTCTGTTCAAGAGAAATCTAGACCTGTGGATGGGAGATCGTAGGTTTACCCCGGGAATCATCTCTGGGTCACTGCTGGACAGAGGCACAACAAACTAATGGGCACAGTATTTTTTCATATAAGGGGTGGCGTAAGCCACAATAATTTGGGCTAGGCTTATAAATGCCTTAGGGCAGATAGCCTAGTATAAACCTATGAACCTATGAACCTATGACCTTGCTGGGTTGGAGGACACCATCACCCATACTGTGTTCCAGCTACACTCAGTAAACTAGATGTATATTCCTATGTCACAGGAGTGGTTGGCAACTGGACTGCTGGCAGAACCAACACTACAGAAGGTGTCTGACTAATACACACACATCAAACCAGTGCCAGCCACAGTAATACAGGGTTCATTCCTGGTACTCCCCCTCTTTGTTATCTATACCACACAGACTAACACAGAAGGCATCAGCCTATTGATGTTTGCAAATGACTATGAACTAAGAGCAATAGTTGACTCAATGTGTGCTGCGTTCAACATACAGAAGGGCCTTAGTGTGTCAGATGTGTGGTGTGTGATGTATGGCCACAATCTGACAGCTAAGTATTGCATTGTCCTCCCCTATGTTACAAACCCTGTACCCATGAACTACCACCTAGGCAGCAGTCAACATAATGGCAACTGTGTGTATGGGATGTAGCTGGACAGTACTCTTTCCTTTGATAGTTACTTCACCACACCAGACAGGTAGTCATATGTGGTACCCCTTATCATGACAGGGTGCCATTCCAGCTGCATCCCTCTCATCCTCGCACACAGTTCCCCTGCCTACACATACCCCATCACCACTGGCCATAGAGGAAGGACAGTTGGCGGGTGGTAGCATGGAACAGGGAAGTGTGGAGACTATGGAGGGTATGCCTACACACCATGATCCCAGTCAACTGACTGGTGATGTCCCACACAGGCATGTGCCCAGCGCTGCTTGTAGGAGGACCACTGGCCAACATGCCCCTCTGAGACAAAGCACATCAGCTGGAGTCACCAGACACATGTTTTGGGCTGTAATGGAGGCACAGGCACATGCTGAATGGCACAACAGAGAAGGTCTGAGGCTTCAGAGGGCTGCTGTCCATTCATTAAATGACAACATCCATGCACTTGCAAATGCTCACCATCATCTTGCAGATGTTTTGGATAGATGATTGGGTGACATGGTGGGAGTCCTTGACCGTGGCATGTCAATCCTAGAGCATGGAATGTCTGTACTGGAACATCTGGTGGGAGTAAGGTGTCAGGCAAGTGGACGTAAGTCAGCTACATCACCTGTTGAAGGTCTACGTGAACATGCTACTGCACATGCCCGCTCCCATTGTGGTGGTAGCAGCAGCAGTGCAGTTGGTGCTGTGCAGTCCACACCAGGACACAGCAGGCCACGTGCACATGGTCCTGGATGGTCCCAACAGGGACTTGATTCCAGTGGGCATGTGTCATCAGACAGTACCCAATCTGGACCTCTGCCTGGTAGTGCCCATGCAACCCCTGGCAGGTGCAGGTCACGTAGTCATGGCCGGACACTGTGAACTGTGAAACCTGCCTTGTACAGTCTGCAGCTGTCAATAATACCCTTGTGTTGACCAGCCACATACTAGACCTGCGTGCATGCATACACACACACACCGAAAACAAATGTAGGGCACCTCAACACACACACGCATAACATCCACACACGCCCAATGATATCACAGGCCCTAACATACACACATGATGTCATCCAATGGCGCAGCCTAGGCCTCTGGCAAACATTATCACCCTGTGCATATGATGATGCCTGTGCCGCATCCCTGTCATCTACACCATCGGTGCAGGGACATGCTCATGTGGTCTGATCCACAGGGTGAACATACTAGGTAGACAATTGTAGATTAATATTGTTGAGTAATGTTGACAGGCAGCAGACATACCATGTATTACAGTTTTAGAATGCATTTTGTACGTTTGACAGAATGTATCATGTGTAACAACACTAACAGCATGTTGATCTTGACGTTCTGCCTTCCTCTTTCGGGTGTAGTTGCATGTGTCGGGGGATATCGGTGTTTGCAGTTAGTGTCCCATATGTACATCTTGACTACCCACAGGTCAGTATGACAATACCTGCATACACTTTGTAGCTTCCACATCACAGTTATATTCTCCCATGTTTCAATTATGTTTACTGTTCTAATGATCCAAGAGCATGATAGCTGTGTACTAAGCTACTGTGTTCAGAGCCATCACATCCATAGTGGGTGACATCACAGGTATAGTTACCTGGAGTGGGGAGGAGGTAAAAAGGTGGTATGGTGGATGACAATGGTAAAGACCAGTGGAAATAGTGGCTTCTCATTGGGAAGCAGTAATACCCACTGACATGACAGCATGCATACACAGACACACCCACACACACTCAGGGATTCACAGACACAGTAACACACACTTTGACACACACACACACAGTTGCCAGTGTTCGGATAAAAATCCCTGCCTATGTGCATATCATCATTATAGTACGACACAATTACAAGATGCGTCACAGAGATTACACATGTACAGGTAGTCAGAATGGCCTAAGATCGAGGACATCAATAGGGATACTACAGTGCAGTGAGTGTATGTGGGGAGGGGGGGGTCCAACAGTAGGCTATGTAACAACAGGTCACACCCCAGGGTGTACATGTTAACAGGTGGTTAGAATGTCCATCTGCGATTGATGATATCAACAGGGATGCTAGATTGCATTGAGTGGATTGGGGAGGGGGCATTAACATTTCACTATGGTAAAATACAGCCTCACTCCAGGGACCGGACAGCCATACACACACACACACACACACACACACACACACACACACACACACACACACACACACACACACACACACACACTGTGACACTCACAAAGATATACACCTATGTCACACACATACAGACACTTTACATGTGTGAGGTTCAACCACCTGCCTATGCCTTTCTTTCTACACTTCACTGTGTACTGATGTCAACAACAGTGTTTAGGAGAGTGAAAACATGTGGGATGTATTCCCAACCATGTGTGACATATATGGGCACACACACACACACACACGTGCCAGTACTGTGAATCAAACACCTGCCTATCTCATGATAGGTATTACAGAAGTACAGCATTATCGCATTCGCTACAAAGCTTACTGACTCTTTCCTTTGCCAACTGTGCTAATATATGCACAATATATGCACAGGGGAGGTATTACTGTTACAGGTGTCATGAGCTTTGCCTTCAGTGTCACCCTTACTGCATTCTACATTGTCCGTCTTCCACTTCAGTTAACAAAGCCTGACCTTAGCAGTTACACAGGTTATTGTAGGAATGGTTATAACACACCAGTGAGCTGTCCTCAGTAATCATTCATCTGCAAAGAAGCCCCACCACTTAGTCATGTCCAAACATCTGTCCATACTTCATGTATGGCTTACTGTACTTAGAGCATATCACCATATACAGTTGTAGTAAGACAACAGTCACCTTCAGACATCAGACACTGCACACACATGGAATCTACACAAACACAATACATGTACACATATGTGGTCTATATCAGTAAGTGCACTATCAGGTCAAGAGGATACATTCCACACCTTCCCCACGCCATGTGTGAAACATAGCCGAGCATTACACCATAATGGATGTTATATTCATGTACTGGTAGGACACCACCACCTTCACCGAGTAGCCAAGTGTACATATATGACAACAGCACATATCAGCGAGACACACACTGCATTATTCCATGTCATGCTCCTACAAACTGTTACTTGACAGTGCCTTGGTGAAGCCAGTGCACTGTAATAGTCAGCAGTAAGTACATCATATTTGCCACACACACCTCATGTTTGCTGGAAGAGTGCCAGCAATGTGCTCTGTTAGAGCTAGGCAGTGCACTCATTCAAGCATGTGTGAGGTCTATGGCTTGTAAACATCTCACCCCAGCACATACTGGCTATTGTGGTACTAAGGCTAATGTCCAGACAGCACACAGCATGCATGGCTTGCAATTGTTGACATGGGGTATATGTAGGGGCTGTGGCCACACATGGCTGTACATGTCATGAACATATCACCTATGACTACTCAGGAACATAAAGAGCAGAGCGGGATTTCCCTGAGTCTGTCAATACAGGCCTTGTGTAGGTCATATGATCCTGTTATTTAGGTATGTTTGTAGGCATTGCATTAGGTGGACATGTCTAATGACATACATGCCACATGGGGTGTTGTATGATATGATAGGTATCATGGGTGACCATCTTATGTACTGTTAGCATGCTATCTGCCATGTGCATGTGTGTAATGACTGTAGCCACCTGTATGTAGAAAGGATAACAAAAGCTATAGTAATGTCATTTATGTTGTATGAGTGTGGGATGTACATATCCAGGGCAGGTACAGTTAGGTCATATCCAACCACGAGGTTTACTCATGTTTACTGGTGCACAGCAACAGCCGACCGTGTTAACGCTGACAACGTCCGAGGGACCCTGGTATGTGTTGGTTACAAACAATGGTATCATTGCATTGCATAACACATTATGCAGCTGTGTCTGTATATGGGTACTTTGCACAGCTGATGTAGGCCTAGGTACAGTCCACCAATCGAGGGTTATCTGGTGGTCTACCATACTATGTCATACCACATATGGATGTATGTTGGTAGCCTGGGGACATGGTGGTGGATGTATATGAGGATACAACCTAGAATGCAGCATTTGCCACTGTCACTTCTACCTGACTCATCTGTGATGAGTTATGTCAGAGAAGTGGTCTTTACATGTGAGTAGCCTTTATGAATATGTGGACACCACCACCTGGAATGGTCCATACCACTGTTATGGCCCACATGTCTGGATCTGAGTTATATGGTGGTAGTGGAATTGTGCACTACAGAGCCTTCAGCCAGGTGTTCCTCACTGCACAGATGTCAGTATTCCCCATTGTAGGTTCTGCACTGAGCAAATGGATTACTAAAGCCACACATCTAGCACTGGTTAGCATAAGCATCCAATGCAATTGTCTTGTAGGTGTCAGGGTGTTACTTCTGGGTGTAGGACATTTGCCTTGGAATGCAGCTACATGGGTAAATGCGACCCTAGGTATTATCTACACACATGTGAAACATGGATGCATGTGCTCTGTGTTGAAGGCTTGTCATTCAGTCATGACAGCCCGGAATGACAGACACTGGGCAACCTCATAATAACAGCAGGACATTGGTTCATTGTTTTGGTCTAGCAGTTGCCACTCATACCATGACATCACTGCGAGTGGCAGTAATGTGCTTGGTAGCAAATGCCTCATGTAAGGTGACAGACAGCAGCAGAAATTGTGTATATGACCAATGTGAGATATATTTAGGGTAGCAGTCCTGCTAATAATGACAACTACTAACACAGCCGGTAGAGGTCATCTTGACACCTGCACCTCAGTGCTATTACACAATGTGGCTCACACATTATGCTTTTACATGGCACTGTTCCACATATAATGCCACTGTCCACAACCTGCTGTCAATGTATGCCTTTCAGGGCAGCAAGGTGTGTGATATATGCTGTAGGTAGCATTGCATGTGTGTCCCAGGTAACCTTTTGTCTGTCACATCCACACATGCATGAATGTGTATACTTAATATATATATATATATATATATATATATATATATATATATATATATATATATATATATATATATATATATATGTCAGTACTTCATGTACATGTATGCATGTGTATCACACAGCACAGACACAGATATATCATTTACGGGCCACATACAGGTATCAGGTAGTAAACCAGTATGATGTGCATATATACTTACAGGTAAGATGTACATAGCTGTAAACCAGTGTGTTTACAATAGGAGTCCATTACAATGTGTTCTGTACATGTAAGTGTATGAGCATGCACACTGTGGCCTTCTGTGGTTAGAATCGGAGTGCATCCCAAAAGCCCAGTGCTACTGAGTGTATGAGCATACCCACTGTCACCTTGTGTAATTTGAGTCAGTGCATCCAACAAGCCCTTTGTTACTGTGTATGAGCATGCCCAGTATAACCTTGTGTAGTTGTAGTCATAGTGCATCCCAAATGGCCCTGTGCTACTAAGTGTATGAGCATGCCCACTGTAGCCCTGTATAGTAATAGTAGTTGTCCATTCCACAGATGGGCATACTCCAGTTCAGGTTCCTGTTTTGCTACAACTATACCTCTCAGGCCTACCTATGTACTACCTGCAGATGATGTGTCTTGTTTGTGCATACAGTTTGTAATGGACACCTACTTTAAACACACAGGTTTGCAGTTATGTACTTCGTGACTGTCAGTCTCCCTGTTGTTATCCTCAATCTTAGAAGGGTATTCTGACTGTCTTGGAATGTGTAATCTCTGTGGCGTGTCTCGTAACTGTGTAGTACTGTAATAGTGATCTGTAGATAGGCAGGAGTTCTGATCCCACCACTGGCAACTGTGTGTGTGTGTGTGTGTGTGTGTGTGTGTGTGTGTGTGTGTGTGTGTGTGTGTGTGTGTGTGTCAGCAAATGGCTGAGTGTGTTTGCGTGTGTGTGTCTCAGCAAATGCCTGAGTGTGTGTGTCAGCAAATAGCTGAGTGTGGTTGTGTGTGTGTATTTGTGGCTGCATCCTGTCATGACAGTGGGTTTTGCTGCATTCCAAAGAGATACAACCTTTTGCACTGGCCTTTATCCTTGTCAACTGCTAAACCTCTCTCTTCCCCCCTCCCCACTGCAAGTAATCAGTCCTGTGATGTCACCCAACTCTGAAGTGGAATCAGAGCAAGTGTAATTGTATGTGTTCTGTGGCACATACCCCAACTGCATACCACTGTACTAGTTACCTTTACATAGGCAAGACGTGTATGCAGAATACTGGCAAGTGTGTGTGTGCTTGTGTGTGTGACTACACTGTAGCCAGGTATACACAGGTGTAATGTCTTTTAGCATGCCATGGTAGCCATCTGAGGTGACCAGTGTCTACAAAGTATTAGATAGTTAGGAATGGTAAAGTAAACACAGTCAAGCACAACTACAGTTGGATATGTTATTTTCCTGTGCCACTGTCGAGCAGTGACACAGAAGTGGTCGCCGGGGTGTAAGTCCATACCCATCTTTCTCCCACCCTAACTCCACAATCCCCAGGGTAGATTACATTAGCCATCATTCCCCACCCCAAACTCCACATACACAACAACCATCCCTTTTCTGGTGAACTACTTAAGATTTAAATGTTATAACACAAGAGATGCCTCTGTTTTGTGTACACGTCAGTTCCTTTGGAACCCTTCTGTGTCACAAAAGGTGTTCAGATGTGTGTGTGTGTGTGTGTGTGTGTGTGTGTGTGTGTGTGTATGTATATATATATATATATATATATATATATATATATATATATATATATATATATGGCTATAGCTGTGTCTGTGTGTGTGTATATGTATATATATATATATATATATATATATATATATATATATATATATGTATATGTGTGTGTGTGTATGTGTGTGAGTGTACACATCCCGTAGGTGCATTGTCAGATGTAGACTTGTCTCTGTTGTTTCACAGAGTACAGTACATTCAAGGGTACTGTACATATGTACACAAAGTGACTGTCCCATTTGTTTTCAGTACCGTGGAATACATGTAGTAAGATGTGCATTATAAACTCCATGCAACATGTATACAACCCAGAATGCTTAGTGGTACATCCAGTGACCTCAGTGTGCATGGTCCAGGGTTCAAGACCTGCAAGCCTTGTTGATACTGTCAATTATGACTACATAAGGCACTTTTAAGCAGTTGTAAGCAGGTGTAAATGTGTTTTCGTGACAGTAAGCAGTGGGTACACGCAGGTAACAGACATGTACGACTTGCAGTACACTTGAAATGCCCTTCTTTGGCAATCCTGCTGATGTCACCCACCTATGAATACACCTCTGGGATTGATGTAACCCAGTAATCTCCATGGCGTGTGCTGTAACTGCGTAATGCTGTAGTATGCTAGACTAGTTTGGTAGGTGTTCTAATCCCAGACAGGCCAACTGTGTGTTTGCCTGAGAAAGTAACAATGCTTTTTAGAGTATGCACACTCTTTACAATTCACATAACCACCTTTGGCAATCCTGCTAATGTCACCCACTTAGAAATACACCTCTGGGACTTCTCTAACCCAGTAATCTTCATAGCACTTGCTGTAACTGCATAATGCTGTAGTGTGATAAACTAGTTAGGTAGGGGTTCTTTTCCAAGACAGGCCAACTGTGTGTGTGTGTCTGTCTGCCTGAGAAAGGAACAATGCTTTTTAGAGTATGCACACTCTTTACAATTCACATAACCACCTTTGGCAATCCTGCTGTTGTCACCCACCTAGTAATACACCTCTGGGACTGCTGTAACCCAGTAATCTCCATAGTGCATGCTGTAACTGCGTAATGCTGTAATGTGATAAACTAGTTAGGTAGGGGTTCTATTCCTGGACATGGCAGGTGTGTGTGTGTGTGTTTGACAGTCAGAGCCTGTGTGGAGGTGACTGTCAATATCTAACCACTGGACATGTTGGGGAGCAGATTTTGTAGTTTTCCTATATGGTGTCCATATTTTATGTCACAATGTCCACCTCACAAGGAGTACAGATGTCAATCAGCCAAGGGACTGTGTTGGCAAGCCATACCCCTACATCTGGCAAAAGGCCTGGTGAACAAAGTATGCAACCCTACTATTACCCGGAATACATTCTGAACCCATGTGTCATACACAAACACACTTGCCTAGAATATCCCGCTATGTTGTTACTACCCTGCACATTGATGACAGATAGTAGGCATGGTGTGATTGCACTGGGCTGCAGAGGGCATGGCACCCTGTACAGCAATACAATAGGCACATAATTGCAGTCAATGTACCTTCACTATGTTCCCCACTGGATGATCAAATGTGATCCAGAGAGGCCATACAATGCCTTACACATGTGCCCTGCATGGAATGATGACACTGACACCAGAGAATACCTGTATCATGCTATCAATGCAGGTGCAGGGTCAACCTGCTGTCTATAAGCAGGTCCTGCCACACCAGGCCAGTATTGGCATATCTGAGGATAACAATCTGTATGCACAACATGTCCCAGCCAAACCAGCTACACTTGTACATGTCACTGTACATTATTGTGGGAACGTGCACATCCCAGGCAATGTCCATGTCAAGGACTATCAAACACAGACATGGCATGCATTGCAAAGCAATGGCCATACACAATGGTAACCAGGATGTCAGGACAGTTCATACAATACCCATCTGTGTGGGACATTGCAGACACTACACCCCCGTACCACATTGCACACCATTGTCGGGTGGCGTGATGCCAAGGATTACCCCTCACCCAGTCTTGTACAGCCATCTTGCACAGCCAACCACTACACACCCATGAAGCAATGCACACATGCATGTCAGTACTGGCACCTTGTGTCTGCGTGTGGGGTATGATGCTCCCAACCACAGTCACACCCAGTATAACTCCCATTGGTATACCGACTGATGTCAGACATGTTCACATGCCCTAGCCCATAGAACCTCTGGATATCCCCTGTGGTGCCTGTAGTACCTGTGCATTACTGCAGTGTGGCAAACTAAGTAGTTAGGAAGTGTATTTGTGGGCCTGGCAAAGTGCGGCAATGTGAGTCCATTAGAGAGTGTGGTTGTGTTGACAATGACATCCATTCATGTGGACAGCCATGTGTGCTACACCTAATGTATGTCTACTATATCTCTGTTGCAGATATCACTCACCAGCACACATATATGTTCTTACAGCACACCAACATGTCAGCTTTGTGGCACATGGAGTAACTGCTTGCACTTGTAATAGTAATGACTAGTCAGTCAGGGGTTTGAACCCCTGTACTGGTAGGTGTGTGGCAGAAGATGCTTAGGTTTTAGTCTCCAAGCCCTTCTCTGATGTACTTTGCCTCTGTCTGTCCCTCCCACACACTCGCTGGTGGATGTGGAGTTGTACACCTGCTCAGCAGCAGCTTGTGTTTTGTAAGTGATGACCATGATCAGGTAATGGCCTCTGCACCTATTGCAGTCCTCCTCTCGCTAATTGCATGTGGAACAGCTGTGATGATGTTCCCATAGCCAATCGCATGGAAACACAGTACAATATCTAGGAACATCATGTTGGTGTTTGCCCATGACAGTCGCTATGAGTGAAACCTGGATCTGTTGTTTGGTAAACGGCATCACAGATGATATCTGGATTTTCCTCAAACAACATACACAATAGCCTAAAGACAGGAGGGTGATGTGCCAGACATGACTACAGCATGTAAGTGTAGCTATGCTTCATTGAGACTACTGCCAGTTTAACAAGTTGTGTGTGGTAATGGCTATTCTGCATGTTTTAAAACTGACAAGACAGTGCTCTGTTTGTGAGGGAACCCCCATCTGTAGGGCCATCTGTGGACTGGTCAGTGTGTGGAACCATTTGTTTCCTGTGTTACACACTGAACACACATCTGTGAACTGCAGAAGCATGGTGTGAGGATTGCAGTCAGTACATGGTGATAGTGATGAGAGTTACTGCCATCGCATCCCTGATTGGACATATGTCACATGAAACAGTGGTATGACAGTCACTGTCTGGGGTTCTCAGTGGCATGCCAGTAATGGGCCACTGTTCATAGCTGCAGTCACAAGTCTTCTACACTTTGTACAGATGTCATGCAGTATATATGCATGTGCTGTGCTCCCTCTGCAAATGTATACCATCTGTTGTGTTGGGTTGATGGTCATATCTATGCATGCTGTTATAAGTAATCCTGATTGCCGTTGACTTTTACTAAGCCATATCTGTGTTAAAACTGCAACACCATAGGCTGTATGGGTTTGAAGGTCCCGGCAGAACCTCCTGTCCCACTTCAGCTAGCCATGGCACTGGGCTCCAGCACATCTGGGGCCCAGCCTTGGACCTCCACCTCTGTTGGCTCTGCACCACCTTCTGATGGAACCGCCACTGAGGATGGAGTTTATTCCCCCTGGGAGCAGGTCCAGACAGGAACTTGTCCACTGTCATACAGTCCTGGGCGTGGCACGTAGGGGGCTCAATAAGGGGTTTTGAGGCCAGATACTCCAGCTAGAGGGCAGAGTGTCACATTTACAGGGTGAGCCTGCCCCTCCTAGACAGCCACCAGCACTACCACTTTTGCGGCTGTTTTGGTGTAGTGGTGGCTGCCCATGGCTGGGAACCTCCATCCCACTGTTTCCATCTGGGAGCTCATGGGCTTGTGACTGCAGAATACCCCTCCCCATCTAAGGTGTATCCCCCCACGTGTCATATACTGACCCTGTATGCTGTCTTGTCTGTCATCCTACCCAACTTATCCTCCATGAGCATACCTACTCTCCTTCTCCCACATCCCACTCTCACCCTATGGAAACAAAAGGCCAATCAGTTCCTAGAACAACATTTGCCCCATACATAGCTGTCCATTTCACACACATGTCCACTGGACACATATAACCCTTTTAATATGCATCACAACATACTCCAGTTGTCCTTACCCCTGTCTCTCAGGCACACGATCCTGGTATGCACATGACTTCTAAAGGTTCCAGGTACATGTGATGCAGACTACCCCATTGTACACACAGCACTACCGGTCCCTGTATGGTTACCCCATTTACCTTTTTCATGATGATGATGTCACACACAGCACCTTGCAAGAGTACTGTTCTCACATAATAATTGGACAGGAACTGTTTTGTCAATGTAAATAACATGCCCAGAGTGATGTATTTGGCCAATGTACAAATGTTTGCGTGTATTAATGACACATGTCTGTCTGAGGGAGTCTTGATATTACATAGGACAACACCACTACATAATACAGGCATTGCTGGTGTTTTCCTTTTCATTCCTTTGTAATGCTTTGTTGTCACATGGGATGTTCTTGATATATCTATATACATGTATGTATCTATATCTTGACATAAACACACTCACATACATTTACATGATGGAATACATTTCCTATACTGTTGAATGACTGCGCTGGATGATATGTTTGTGATAACATCCAATGTCTGTATATCTGCCATGGCTTAGTGGCAAATCACATTAGCTGTGTGTGCAGGGTCCTGGTTTCGTGCCTTGCAGAGGCCATTTATTTTGTTGCTGGACAGAACAAGGCCGTTGGATACGGAGTGATTAAGGCACATTAAAGCAGTTGTGAGCAGGTGTGCATGGGTTTGCGTGGAGCTAAGCAATGCTAACCTCCGGTTACAGTTTCTTACACTCAGTTAGCCTCTACATTTCTTGACCAGTGTAATACTCGCATACTGGTGGCCAAACAGGCTTACACCCGCTTGCTCCCTCACTTGCAAATGCACTGCATTTGGTGTTTGCATCTGACACCCACACCCCTGGGTGGGAGCGAGGACTACGATATTACCTTGTGATGCCTATTACATCGGATTACATGCCTACAGTATCGTGAATGGCTGCCCATTAGGCGAAAGCATGCCGTTCGACTGTATGGAATCCACGGCCTCTCCAGAGTTTGATTCATATTATTGGTGTGTTCCTCTTACAATCTACACTTGTCTGGCTAATACATGGGAATTGACACTCTTCAATACAAACAAGTAATTGGGTTTTGGAACCCACATCCTTCAGCCGAGTCATGCTACTGCATACCTAATATTCTATCATCTTTCTAAGGTTGTAAGTGGAATATATGCTTTCTGTCCCTATCAGACCTCTCAAACGATTGGGGGCAAATATC